>NC_045437.1:170096026-170160671 GCF_002776525.5 Piliocolobus tephrosceles
AAAGAAAGAAAGAAAGAAAGAAAGAAAGAAAGAAAGAAAGAAAGAAAGAAAGAAAGAAAGAAAGAAAAAAAAAAAGAAATTGAATTACACAATTGCGGAGGCTGGCTAAACAAATTTGAAATCTGTAGGGCAGGCTGTCATGAAGGGAAGATCACAGGCAGGCTGGAACTCACAGGCAGGGGCTGAAGCTGCTGTCCACAGCATAATGTCTCTCTGTGTGTGTGTGTGTGTGTGTGTGTGTCTCACCCCTCCAGTCCTGCTCTGAAGGCCTTTCAACCATTTATCAGGCCCTAGATTATCCAGGATAGTCTCCCATCTCCCATATTTAAAGTCAACTGATTAAGGATTTCAGTTTCATCTGAAAATTCCTTTTACAGCAACACCTAGAATCCTGTTTTACTGAATAACTGGGAATGTAGTGTAGCAAAGTTGGCATATCAAAAAGAAAAAAAAAACCCTCACACTATGAAAACCCATTTTGAGAAAAAGAAGGTTAAAAAATTCTTTAAATTTAGAAACTACAACCTTTCATTCAACATCCCTGCCATTGTGGTAAAACTTTAATGATAAAAAGTCAAACCTCCGATTTTCTCTTGTAAAAGAATAAAGATGTTTCAGTAAGCACAAATTATAATCAATATCATTTTTTCTTGAAACAAAAGTAAGAAATTATTTTTAAAAACAGTCAAACTCATAGCCATTTGCAATTTATTGTTTCTGCTTTCGGAAGGAAAGCATTAGCTTCAATACGGCTTCTATGTCAGGTTCATCATGACAAAGGACTAGAAATCGGAAAATGTGAGACGTTATAAATGACACAGCCGATGAGAAACCAGAAGTTGTCATACTTTATCATGATTCAAAACAAAAAAAAGTTCTCAGTCCTACATCTTGAAGGGCACAGAGGTTAGAAAAAAAATTAGCAGTTGTTTTCTGACCATTTTGGAAAAGAAGTCCCTTAGGACAAGCAACACCTCTTTTCTCCCACGATTTGAGGACTGACAGCAATTTATCATGGTGCACGAGGCTGATCCTAGTCTTTTGATGATGCATGATGTTGATGTATAAAGACAATGCTTCATCAGTGGTATGACCCTTTTCCTCTGTTACCCTGAGCCTATAGTGGCTACCTACCCTTCCCCCAGTGACCATTTTCTAGAACTCGTAATTCATTCTTTTTTCTTTTCTTTGTCTTTTTGGACAGTTCACATTGGGAAAGAAAGCTACATAGCAATTTTTGTGACTCTCTATTACAAGAACAAAAGGAGTAAGGACAAGCATCAATAGTCCTTTCATATGGATGATTTTTATAGACTAAATGTTCTCATGAAAAGATAAAAAAAGTCACTTAGAAATGTATTGTGCAGGGAGAAAATTCCAGATGGCTTTTACCACTACGTAATTGTTTTCCCATTAGATTGCTAAAGTTCCCACCCCTCACATTGGTGTGGACAATGTTTAATAAAGCCCTGTTAGTGATAACACTGTGCTCTCAGATTATCATCAGGTTGACTCTGTACACACTTTTAAGAAATACTGCCCATGCTGCCTACACTGAAGAAGCAGAGAACAAGAAAATCTTGCTGAGATGGAGAGATTTCGGGGCGGTCAACTGGTTCACTTACTAACAGGTCTACTCCTACCCACTGGCATCCCTGCTAAGTAGTCCAGACTTAGCTTCAAGGCTTCTGTGTTGAAAGGGAAGAAAGACTCTCATAGAGTTATAGGCTGAACTTCAATTCATCCAAACCAGTCTTCTGTGTGGAGAGGGTGGGTAATCCCATAGAAATAATATTTCTAATGAATTAAGACACCTGCAATAGATTCTCCTATCACCACTAAAAGTAAAGAACAGGACACAATAGTGAACACTTCTTTCTTATTCTCCAGATAAAGGAATGAGCATGTAAGATTCATTCATAGGAAATATGGCAAAGAGCTTGTAGTGCTGGTGTAGAAAGAAGAGTCCACAAGGAGCTTGAGAGGTCAAGAGTGAGTCAATGTCAGTAAAGGGGTAAGCAGAGAAGACTTCTGGTGACACAGAGGACACTGCAGGTGACAATAATAGGACATGTTTTAATAATGTCCTGGAGAGATGACAGAAGCAGAGGCTAGAGTAGATAGAGGCAGAGGCACACACAAGACTTCTACTTGGGGTCTCCCTGAAAGACAAACAAAAGAAGACTAAGGTCTTTACAACTGTCAGATAGAGAACGTTACTCACCAGACTTGAAAATAAACTGTTAACAGGATTCCATCACTTGAGATTCTTTTGGTTGTAGGCAACAAGAAACTACTTTTGGCTTAATCAAAAAGGGATTGCTGACATTTACAACTGTAGGTCCATGAGCAAGGTCCTGATTTCAAAGTCAGGTGTCACTGGATTCAGTACTCAAACAATAACAACATTCATTCAGCTCTGTCTATCTTCTCACTTTGTGTTCTACTACACGGCCTTCAACCTCAGACATCAGGGCAGAGCAGTTGGCAGCAGAAACTCTTGCACATGCATTCTTTAATTTAGAGTTCAGAGACAAAGAACAAATTTCTCCAGCACAAGAATCATTCATCTTATTTACTTTAATTGGATCATACGTGTATCTCTGAGCCAATTACAGCTGCCAGAGCAATTCGATACTCTGATCAACTTAGAACCTATGTTCCACTTCTGAGCTTCATGAACATTCTACAAATAAGAATGGGAGAAAAAAATTGCGGTCTGGTTATTAGAAAAATGGTTAATGAGCTTGTTGGCAAATCCATAAGATGACAAATCTATAAGATCATGCATATATATATATGTAATTGTGTATTCAATCATTTTAAATTGTATTTGTGGAACAATAAAACTTTTTAAATTTTAGAATCATATATTTTGACAAATCATAATTGTACACATTCATGGGCTACATAGTGATGTTTCCATACATATAATGTTCACAATCAGATCAGGGTAATTAGCATATCCATCATCTCAAGTGTTTATCATCTCTCTGTGTTGGGAATATTAAATATCCTCCTTCTAGCTGTTTGAAAGTGTATGTATTAATCCATTCTCACAATTCTATAAAGAAGTCCCCAAGACCAGATAACTTATAAGGAAAAGAGCTTTAATTGGTTCACAATTCCACAGACTCTACAAGAAGCAGGACAGGATCTGCTTCTGTTGAGACCTCAGCAAACTTACAATTGTGGCAGAAGGCAAAGGGGAAGCAGGCAAGTCTGATATGGCCAGAGCCGGAGGGTAGGCAGGTGCTACACATTTTTAAAGCAACCAGATCTTGTGATAACTCACTAACTCACTCTCAGGAGAACAGCACTGAGGAGATGGAGCTAAAACGTTCATGAGAACGTCACCCCATGATCCAATCACCTGTCACCAGGCCCAACCTGCAACACTTGGGATAACAATTTGACATGAGATTTTATGGGGACACATATTCAAACTATATCAGTATATAATATATTGTTGTTGACTATAGTCATCCTAAAGTAGTATAGAACACTAGAATTTATTCTTCCTATTTAGCTGTAATTTTCTATCCTTTAACAAGTCTTGCTCTATCCCTCTGTATTAGTCCGTTCTCATACTGCTATAAAGATAATACCTGAGACTAGGTAATTTATAAACAAAAGAGGGTTTAATTGACTCACAATTCTTTATGGCTGGGGAAGCCTCAGGAAGCTTACAATCATGCTGAAAGGTGAAGGGGAAGCAAGGAATGTGTTACATGGTGGCAGGAGAAGGAGAGAGCACAGGGGAAACTGCCACTTTTAAATCATCATTCTCCTGAGAACTCCCTCACTATCACGAGAACAGAATGGGGAAACTGCCCCCATGATCCAATCACCTCCCACCAGGTCCCTCTCTCAACACAGGAGAATTAAAATTCAATCTGAGATTTGGGTATGGAGACAGAGCCAAACTATATCATTCTATCTCTGGCGCCTCCCAAATCTCATGTCCTTTTCACATTTCAAAACCAATCATGTCTTCCCAACAGTATCCCCAAAGTCTTAACACATTCCAGCATTAACCCAAAAGTCTAAGTCCAAAGTCTTGCCTGAGACAAGGCAAGACCCTTCCGCCTATAAGCCTAAGTATCAAAAGCAAGTTAGTTACTTCCAAGATACAATAAGGACCAGGCATTGGGTATTTTTTCCCATTCCAAGTAGGAGAAATTGGCCGAAACAAAGGAGCCAAAGGCCCCATGCAAGTCCAACATACAACAGGGTAGTCATTAAATCTTAAAACTCCAAAATAATTTCCTTTGACTCCACATCTCACATCCAGAGCACACTAATGCCCTGGTGGACTCCCCAAGCCTTAAGCAGCTCCACCCCTGTGGCTCTGCAGGGTACAGCCCATGCTTTCATGGGCTGACCTTGAGTGCCTGAAGCTTTTCCAGGTAAACAGTGCAAGCTTTCAGTGGATCTACTATTCTGGGATCTGGAGGACGGTAGCCCTTTTCTCACAGCTCCACTAGGCGATGTCCCAGTGGGGACCCTGTGTGTGGGTTCCAACCCCACATTTTCCTTTCACACTGCCCTAGCAGAGGTTCTCCATTAGGACTATGCCCCTGCAGCAGACTTCTGCCTGGATATCCAGGTGTTTCCATATATCCTCTGAAATCAAGGCAGAGGCTCCCAAAGCTCAACTCTTGTCTTCTGTTCACCTGCAGGCCCAACACCACATGGAATCCACCAAGGCTTGGGGCTTGCACCCTCTGAAGCAATGACTCAAGTTGTACCTTGGCCTCTTTTAGCTATGGCTGAAGCTGGAGCAACTGGGATGCAGGGCACCAAGTCCCAAAGCTGCACAGAGCAGCAGGGCCCTGGGCCCAATTAAGCCATTTTTCCCTCCTAGAACTCCATGTCTGTAATGGGAGAGGCTACTGTGAAGATCTCTGACATTCCCTGGAGACATTTTCCTCATTGTCTTGGCTATGCACATTCGGTTCCTTGTCACTTATGCAAATTTCTGCAGCCAGCTTGAATTCTTCTCCAGAAATCTTTTTTTTTTCTAACACATGATCAGGCTGCAAATTTTCCAAACCTGTATGCTCTGCTTCCCTTTTAAACATAAGTTCCAATTTCAAACGATCTCTGGGTGATCGTGTATAACTGAATACTTTCAGAATAAGCCAGGTCAGCTCTTGAGTGCTTTGTTGCTTAGAAATTTCTTCTGCCAGATACCCTAAACCATCTCTGTCAAGTTCAAAGTTCCACAAATCTCTAGGGCAGGGGCAAAATGCCACCAGTCTCTTTGCTAATGCACAGCATGAGTGACCTTTAATCCAGTTCCCAATAAGTTCCTCCTCTCCATCTGAGACCACCTCAGCCTGGACTTTATTGTACATATAACTATGAGCATTCTGATCAAAATCATTCAACAAGTCCCTAGGATGTTTCACATTTTCCTACATCTTCTTGTCTTCTCCTGAGCCTTTCAAACTGTTCTGACCACTGCCTGTTACCCAGTTCCAAAGTCGCTTCTACATTTTCAGGTTGTCTTTGTAGCTGTACCCCACTTCTGGTACCAATTCTCTGTATTAGTCCATTCTCACATTGCTATAAAGATAATACCTGAGATGGAGTAATTTGTAAACAAAAGAGGTTTAATTGACTCATAGTTCCACATGGCTGGAGAGGCCTCAGGAAAGTTACAATCATGGAGGAAAGAAAAGGGGAACCAAGGCATGTCTTACATGATGGCAGGAGAGAGAGAGCACACAGAGGAAAATGCTACTTTTAAACCATGAAATCTGGCTTTTAAACCATGAAACTCCTGGCTTCAAGTGATCCTTCCATTTCAGCTTCCCAAAGTGCTGCAATTACAAGCATGAGCCACCATGACTGGCTTTGTTCCTGTTCCGAGAGGTAAAGCTTTCAACTTTTTCTCATTCAGTAGGATGTTATCTGTGGGTTTTTCATATAGTGAGTACTGTCACAAAAATGTTCAAAACCATGATAGGAAACAAAGGGCATAAGAAACATTAGTGCTCTCTTTTTACAAAAGCAAAGACTTGAAACCAACTCAAATGCCCATCAGTGACAGAATGGATAAAGAAACTGTGGCACATATATACCATGGAATACTATGCAGCCACAAAAAAGAATGAGTTCGTGTCCTTCACAGAGACATGGATAAAGCTGGAAGCCATCATTCTCAGCAAAGTAACACAGTAACAGAAAACCAAACACGACATGTTCTCACTCATAAGTGAGAGGTGAACAACGAGAACACATGGACACGGGGAGGGGAACATCACACACCGGGGCCTGTCAGGAGGTGGGAGGCAAGGGGAGGGAGAGCATTAGGACTAATACCTAATGCATGCGAGGCTTAAAACCTAAAATGACAGGTTGATAGGTATACCATGGCACATGTATACCTATGTAACAAACCTGCACGTTCTGCACACATATCCTAGAACTTAAAGTAAAATTTAAAAAAAAGGAAAAAGAAAATAAACATCAGTGTTCTCTGGGAATATAATTACAGAGAATGTTTGGATAAAGATATTATGGCAGGGTGGGGTGTTATCACAACCTCAGGTAACGAAAAAATCAGAAAAGCAACTGCCAGTAATTTCTGTCAATAATGCATCTCCAGGGACCAGGTGACAAGCCCATTAGGGTATTGCCTCCATTTGCAAGCCAGCAGCACTCTTGCTTGCCTCTCCAAATCTATCTTCCCCCTCCTTTGCTGGCAGAGAATAAGGTTTGCTCTAATATCCATCCTTCTCCGTGTGGTCCAGGGAAGATGGGTGGATGTGAAGATGCACCTCCCAGATTATGCTTCAAGGAAAAACTTTGTCCTTCAACTGCTGCATTGCTGTCAGCACACAACCTTCAGTTGTCAGTCCTTTTGAGAGTTTCCTCAACTTAGAGAATCACATCACCAAGGTCACACCCTTCCAGGGGCAATTCATACCTAATGACTGGTCACAGTGGGAATAGAAAGGCCTTGTCACTTTGGTCCAAACATGAGCCCGCTCTGATGACCCATTTCCATTCCAGAGCTCGCATGAGGGTTGGGCTGAGGGTGTCAAACCTGCATTACAGATCTTCTCCTTTCCAATTCTGTTTTTCCTCCCACCATCCCTAGGGCGCTATCTAATACAAATCCTAAAACTGAAACTGTGTTTTCATTATCTTCCTGAAGAACCCAAACTACACTAGAGGGTGGAACTTGACTACTGAGCCATCACAGAGAAACACTATCACTTTACCAAAGATTGGCTGAGGAAGAAACATTTATGGCCCAGTTCTGGCCAATGGAACATGAGCAGAAGTTCACTAGCAATCAGGCAGGAACTTCTGGGGAAAGAGCTGGTTCCTTTTATGTCCTTGATTCTGGTGTGACAGAATGGGACACCTGGAGCTGCTGTTGTCAATTTACAGGCATAAGGAAGTTGGCCAGCAACCCAAGAATGGCAGAGCTGGAAGATGGAAAGAACACACGCCTTTGGTGATGTTATTGAACCAATCACGTAAGCCTTTTAAAGTTACATTTCTGATATTTTCAAAAGCATCCTAACCAAATGGAAAGGGTAAAAATAGCACTAATAATAATAATAATAATAATAATATACATCTACTGCAACACTGTTAAGCACACAGATTATTCTTCAGCTTTTTAAACATTCAGATAGCTTCCCTGATAGAGAACCCTGGGACTTGGGTCTCAGCTCCTCAAAGTCCAGATCCCAGAGGGAAAGGTCCAGCAAGCACAGGCTTTTCTGCCAACCTGAGTGCTCCATTTCCTGTCTGGGGGAGCTCTTTTGTTGAATCCAAGAATGTTAGTCCTTCTTTCCAAGACAGATACCTCTGAACACAAGAGTGCCTTTAATGCATGGTTTACAATTTTATCACCCCATCTCAATGCAATGTTAAATAAGAGAGATGTACTTATAATTGGGAAGACCTGGACAATATCTAGTAATGCAGAGTCTCCAATCAGCCAGCAGCAAGACTAACTGGATAACTAATTACTTGAGACACTTACTTCCCTATGTTTCTCATGTTCACCTACGCAGAAACTGGACTGATGGTCTTTTGGGCCAATTAACCACACATATGAATTCTGTTGACCAGGGCAGCATTTTAAATTTTGATTCAGAATATCTTTCACTTAAGCATACAAACTCCAGTTCTTCAGGGCCCTACCACTCTTGATTGTCTTTTAGCAAGCTCATATTTTTGTGTCTTAGTGGCATTTGCATTTGAAAGCTCCTGCAGTATGAGGCTCAATGGTAGATGGTTTAAGGAAAGGCCAGTTAAACTGTTAGGGCAGCACACCTGTTATCTCAGTTAACACATTCAATAAAAAACAAGGTGAATTATGTTTCATGCTCTTCCAGGCCTGTCATCCAGGGTGCCTACCAGAACAATATGTAGTTATGATTGCTTTCTTGTAAGACACCAACACTCACAGAATCTTTTCTCTGTGATCCACATAACCACAGCATACATTCATCTGTTTTTCAATTTATTTGTTTAATATGAGGTATCTTCTTTCTGCATCAATGGATGAAGTACAGTTGACTCTTGGACAATGCAGGGGTATGGGCGCCAATGGGCACAGTCGAAAATCCACGTGTAACTTTTGACTTTTCCCCAAAAACATACCTGCTAGTTGCCTGCTGACCGTCACCTGACACATATTTTGTATGTGGCATGTATTATATACGGCATTCTTACCATAAGTTATCTAGAGAGATGAAAATGTTATTAAGAAAATAACAAGAAAGAGACAATATACTATCCATTAAGTGGAAGTGGAACGTCATAAGTTCTTCATCCTCATGTTCACATTGAGTAGGTTGAAGAGGAGGAAGAGGAAGAGTTGGACTTGTCTCAGGGTTGGCAGACGCGAAAGAAAATCTGTCTTTAAGTGGAGACTCAAGCAGTTCAAACCCATGCTGTCCAGAGTCAACTGTACTTACAAATCCTGACACAAAAGTACTTAATATTCTTTTTCAGCTTAGCAATGTACAACAAAGCGAAAACATTGAGAGCTGAGTTATTCTGAAATTGGTCACACAGAATTTCCAACTACTTGTCAGAAGATTGTAAGCAATAGATTATGCAAACAACGCATATATTTACATAAATCTGGGAACATTTTTGTAGCCTCCTACAGTTAAAATATAGTGAGCCATAACAAGCCTCTATACAATACTCAGATAAGTTCTATAATTTAAGTCCCTATTTGCAATAACTTCAGAGAATAGCATAGACATCAAAACATCCAATATTTATTGGCAGCAGAGATTCCATTACTCATTTATTCAGAAACTTTTAGTGGCAAACAAAAGAAACTGTTGTAGCATGTTGAAACAAGAAAACAGATATAAGTGTCTGAATCTCTGGGAAAGCCCCAGAAGCCATCTTGAAGGCCATTTTTTCAGGAACAAATCTCCAAAATACGACACATGACTGTGTCAGCAGTAGTGCTATAATAAGGCACAACGCCACAGCTTGCACTGATGACTCCAGACACCAAAGACAGCTCCTGAAATCTCCTGGATTGTGCCTCAGGAAGACTAGCTGCCATTGCCACTTGCTCCGCAGAATGGCTTCTACACAGTACCTGCCTTGTCACCTGTCCAGCTCACAAAGCAAGTTTGCACAGAGGCTTTACATCTAACTGGCTGAGCCCAGGTCACATGCTTGCAACTGGCTTCAAGGTATGGTGGCTGGGAAAGTAAGTTTCTGGGTTCTGCCACTGTGACAGGTGGGCTCATAAAATGAATTCCCCATACACAAGAAAAGTGTACAAAGGTGTACTTTTTTTTTTTTTGCTGAAGACTCCAAATAAGTGACTAATTCCCACAACAAACAACAAGGCATTAGGGACAATGCAAAGTAATGGTAAGAAAAGATTAAAATGGCATGCTAAGGAACACATTCTTATGAAATTTGCTAGGAAGAATGGACAAAAGTTAAGCAAATAATCGTATCAATAAATCTGTAATTACAAACTGCAAGTGTAATCCAAAGGAGAGAGATCCTGTTCTCTGAGAGCCTACATCAATGGGAAGTGACATAAACTGGGGATCCAGAAAACTTGAGGCAAAGATGTCAGTCCTGAGATCCAAGGAAAAAATAAGAGCTACTTTGGTGAAAAGGACTGAAGAACTTTCCAGTCAGCAGAAACACATATGCATAAGGTCTCTGGTGAGAGAGTACATAGCAAGTTTGAGGAGGTAGAAGGACCTAGATGTATCTGCTCTAGATGAAGGTGAGGGAGCTGGGAGGTGGGAGGAGTTAGTAGAATAAGGTTCAAAAAGTGTATGGAGCTAGATCAGACACTATCCATGTCTTTACTCTGACAGCAAATGTGGGATGTGGAGGATAACTCTGATTAATCTTGTTTGATTTTTGATGAGATGACTCTGTTGTGCACCAAATGAGCACCGGGACACAGTGGACACTGTGTGGTTCAGGTGAGAGGTGACAGTGAAGAAAGCTCACAGACCATTTGCAGTGGATTCTTGTTGCTTTCTTCAGCACATGAGTTCTATTTTAATCGATTTTCTCATATCTGTTATTTTGCAAAATTAAGCTACATACATGCCTAATATCTTTCTGATTTTGAGAAGTTTAATCCCATAAATGTTTCTTTTGGGGATACTGCATCTAAAATAGCACTGCAGAGTATTTGCAACTCATAGCTTAATGCATTTAGACAAGTTGAAGCTCTCCTCAAAATTCAAAATTTATTATAAAAATGTATCATAGTTTCTAAACAGTAGTGGATGACCAGGGAATTATATGATTTATCACTGCTTTTCAGACTTCCACTAGAAAATTGTCTTTCTCTGGTTGTCATATCTACTGACTCTTTACTAATTAATTCTTAGTTAGTTTCTGCATAAATAGCAACAGAAAGCTCTATGAGAATTTCATTAATTTTTTCCTTGAAATTCAATTACGACTGAAGGTTTCTTTTTGTTAAAGCAGCCTGAAGCACTGGATTTTAAGAGTAAAGTTTGGAGCCAGAAAACCCAATTTTAAATTCTGCTTCAGTCACTCCCCAGATACGACATTTTGAAAGTTATTTAGTCTCTCTGGGCCCTTGTTTCCTTAATTACAAAAGAAGCATGATAGGGCCTCCAATTGAGTTGTGAAGATGAAATAAGAGGATGTTTCATCAAAGTGATTTGCAAACCAGAAAACGATAGAAGCACGAGTTGTTAGTAAACATGAAGATGGTCTACTAAATAAGTAGGGGAGAAACGCAAAAACATCAGGGTGCTTGAAAACAAAGACAGTTTCTAAAATTTGTGTAGCATAACAACATGCACAAAAGCAGAGACCAGAACTGTTTTGATTGTGCTTGTGTTCCTTCTTTCTTGGAATTTCTCTTGCTGGTCTCTGACCTCCAAGCGTATGAAAACACTGAATCAGCCCACAGCAGGCTCCCAGATCAGCCATACTCCAGATGGCAATCATAGTGGTAAATTTAAACAGAGGCAAGGATTAAGCAAGGCACACGTCTTCGATAGCCATGAACACTTAGGTTCTTCCAGCATGCTTAGGTTTTGTTTTATTTTATTATTTTATTTTATTTTATTTGTTCATCAGTTACACAAGGATAAATTATAATAGTAATATTTCCCAGTTGGAGGCAATTTATCATTATCGATCCATATGAGGCTCTCTAGTTTTAATCTTTATTTATTATATTTTATTCTTGTTTCCAAAGTAATCTTTCTGTTGTGTTTATTCCTTGTAAACACCATAAAGTGCATACAAATGTGATTTGTGATTTTGTTGGCATTTATTTAAAGTTGGAAAGTCCGTGAAGATCTCGTTCTGTTTCTTACTTTTTTGGACTAGGTAGTATCTTTTTAAGATCCAGTCTTATTTCTATGTATATATCACATGTGTTCCTAATAGCTGCATAACGCCCCATGGTATGTATTATCCAAGTCTTGCCTATCTTCTCCACCCAAACTGCCGCCAACTATAAACAACACTGCAAGAAATATCTTTATGTATTTCATGCTATAAACATATCTGGAAATGTCTTTGGGGTAAATATTCAGGAGAGGTATCGCTGAGTCATAGCATATATGTCTGTTTAATTTGCCTGTATCATGCCAGATTGTTCAGAATGGTACACCAGTCTACCCCCACATGAAACTTCCTGCATGGCATCTTCCCTGACAACACTCAGCATTATCCAGCTTTCTAGTCTTTGCCAACTTAATATTTTTAATTTAACCTGCATTTCTTTGATTATTATCTTCAGCATGCCTATAAGTACCTATTGGTTGTGAGAGTTTTTCTGTAAATTCCTTGTTCATATTCTTTACCTATTTTCTTACCACAGTGACTGACATTGATTTAGAGAAGGTTCTTAGTAATTATTATTTCCTTGCCACTTTTAGATATTGCAAATACCTTCTCCCATTCAATTGTCTATTAATTTGGTCAATGGTATCTTCATTGAATGGAAAGGCTAAATTTTCATATAATAATATTTCTCCATCTTTTGCTTTGTGGGGTTTTATTTGAAAAATTTTGAAGTGTTTCTCTATTTCTATAGCATAAAGATTATCTCATACATTCTCTTCTATTAGCTGTATAATTTTTCTTTTCCTACTTATATCTTTAACCTGTCTGGAATCCACCGTTTGTGTGCAACTACATAAAAACCCGATTCCATTTCTCTCCATACAATGAACTAATTTTCAAAAAAATACTTCAACTAAATTTCCAATTATTTGTGGTAATTTTTTAAAGTTTATTACATTTTATCATATAAATGAATCTCTGAGTGCATTATTTTCTTCCACTTTTATCTACTTACCTGATCTTGCACCAATAGTGCATTGTTTTTATTACTTTGGCCTTGTAGTATGTTTAATATTTGACACAGCAAGCTCTCCCTCTTTATGACTTCCCTTGAGTAATAGATAGCATGGAATTTTATTTTTCTCTGCAAATTTTACTGCAAGTTTAATGAATTTCTCAAAAATAACAAATTTTGATTAAGATTTTATTGCATTTATATACTGAATTGAAGAAAACGTATATCTTTATAATATAAAGTCAAATCATTAAAGAGCATGGAATGTCACTCTTTTTATTTAGATCATCTCTTAAAGTTTTTTACTAAAATTGCAAAGTCAGGAAAATTATTTAAAACCCAAAAATGATGCAAAAAGATGAGTGGCACATCCTTTAAATATTACATGGGGACAAAGGGTACACAAGGTTTACTGTGGGATATACTTAGTTCATCTCATTGTTTACTATTAACAAATGGTCCCAAACTTACTGAAATTATCTGTTAACTTTTAGAATTTTGTCCACTGGATGCAAATAGCTATGTGTCTGATGGAAAGATAACTAGATTTATGATTTGTTGGACATTAGTTTATAGCTAATAGCAATCTCATCTTAATCATTCTCTGTTTAATTGCCTATAAATCCCTGCCTTCTTAAATTGCTCTTCAAACTGATCATGACATCTTACTGATTCTCTCATTAATTAATGAGTTTTAAACTATCAACATATGTTCAATTTACATTTACATAACAGATTATTTTACCTGTTTGAAAATGACAATTTAGCAGGTTTTTTTATAAAGCTCTTAGAAATTCTAGGTTACTTTAAGTCCTGAGTACTGTATAATTTCATTGCAATTATAAATGAGATATTACTTTTCTGGAGTTTTCTATTGGTTGTTGTTGGTGTAGAGAAATGTTACTGATTTTGGTAGGTTACTCTTGTATGCAACAACTTTCTTAAACTCATATTGGTTCTGATAGTTTGTCTCTGGATTTTACTAGTTCTTTTAGGTAGAAAACCATAATATCAAAAATTAATAAACAATTATATGCTCTACACTAGTAAGTTTGAAAAGTTGGATAAAGTGGACAAATTCCTTTAAAAAATTATCAAATTCCAAAATTAACGCTAATTTCACAAATACTTCTTTGGAGTTCAATCCTAATTTCAACTTCTGATTCTTAATAAAAATTTGTATTTATAGTGTGCTTTCACATGAATTACCTCATTAGATATCAACTGAAACCCTATGAGGTAAGTGTTACACCAATTCTAAATTGAAGAAAATAAATATATAAAGCACCGGTGAAAGCACTGTGCCAAGTCACAACACTAGCTGGAGTGGGGCCTTGTCAGAAACACAGCTCCTGTGTCTTGAAATTGGTGCAATTCTTCCTATGTCATACTTTTTACTTCAGAGGCAGGAAACGTTCAGAAGAGAACATCACTTGCCCCAGTTAAAGTTCTGGTATCATTAAATCCTGCTGTTTTTCTGCTATTTTTTGAACTTCCATTTTAATTTTTTTGTTCACTCAATATTCTTACTGGTTTGGAGCCACGTAAGCAAATATCAGAAAGAGAATTATACTGGATGAGTGGGATGAAACTATTTAGCATAAATAACTGAATTTGGTGGGGATTCTCCTAGTTAAATCAAAATCTTAAACATTGTATTTGACAATATAATATTTGAATTCAAGGTGATTATAGCATCTTTTCCTGATGATTATAAAAACTAGTTGTTTTGTGAAGATTTTATTTGTTGTTTCTTTAACATGTAGCAAAACCATAAAAAGCTTTATTTTAAAAAATTAACCGTCTTTCTTTATCCTTACCCATCTCCAAGATAATAAATGTTAACATGTTGGTGTGTGTTTTCACACATTTTCCCAGCACATTCAAACACACACACACACACACAGGTTTTATTGTTGTTGCTGTTGCTATTTGTTGTAACAAAAATTTGATTATGTTGTATGCAGCTAGTTTTTATATTTCTACTGATAAATTTAAATCATAACTTAAAGAAAGAATCAGTAAATTATGGCCCATGGGCCAAATGTGATCTGCCTCCTATTTTTGTAAATAAAGTTTTATTGAAACACAATCATACTCATTCATTTACATGATTTCACACTGCAATAGTAGAAGTAAGTTGCCACTGAGGCTGCATGACCTGCAAAGCTTAAAATATATGCTATCTGTTCATTTACAGAAAAGGTTTGTTTTGACCCTTAATTGGGAGATTTTTGCCACTATCACATGACACAATAAAACTAGTTGAACATAAATCTTTATTTTCTAGTGCTTTTACTTTTATACTATTTTACTTCCATATTACCTATTAGACAGCTATCAGAAGATGATATTTGAGGTTGTTTATATATTTTATAGTTTAATATAGAATTCCATACTTCTTTCTGAAAATATTTTAGCAATTTGAATTGTCACTAGCAATTTTACGTGAGTGTTCATTTTCCCATATCTTCATCACCATTGGATACCATCATTATATATTTTTTCCCAATTAGGTGAGCAAAAACATGGCATCATATTGTTTATTCTACACTTCCCTGACAGTCATCAAAGATAGCTCTCACATCTGAAAGATATTTTCCTTTTCTCATATGTGTTGCAAGTACTTTTCCAGTTTACTGTTTGCTTTTTGACTTGATTCATCATGTCTTTTGCTACACATTTCTTTTTAATATGATTGTTTTGAGTAAACTGCAGTTAAAGTCCAGAGCAGAAATTCTGTGTGTCCCCCTACCCATCCCATCCTGTTGTTTTCTCATCTAGCAAGTTCATAAAAAATCAAATTGATTATAACAAAGAACTGTTCGTCAGCTAACAAGGTAACCATATTCACACAGAGTTTTGGTTTTGTCACCCTTGGATGCATAAAGGAAGACCAGTTTGTTATTGGAGAAAAGCAGGGAAAGCAAAATGGTATGATGATGCATCATTACAGGCTTATTTCCTCTTTGGACTCTGGAGGACACACCTACGTTCCTACAGCTGACTTAAGCAGCTTTTAGAATCTACTTGAGGTAAAATTGCCAAATGAAGGAAATAAATATACAGGCTTCCCAGTTAAATTTTAGATTCAGATAAACAATGAACACTATTTTAGTATAAGCAAGCCACATGCAATATCGCGGGCATTCTTATAGTAAAAAAGCATCCATTGTTATCTGAAATTCAGATTTGACTGAGCATCCTATATTTTATCTGGCACTCCTAGCTTGTAGAGACTGCTCATTTACTAAGGGTCAAGTGGCCTCATTCACAGAAAATTTTTAGTGTTAAACTATACCTATTTCAAAAGGGGTCAAATCTATACCTTATCTCCTATTGATAAACGTTATTCCAAAAGATTGATAGATGTTGTCTCAAAAGATGTAAAAGAATTAATACTTTTATTTCAAATGTCTTTTACAACCAATATAATTGGAATGCTTCGATTATTTAATTCTTCAAACAGAAAATTCAGCCCGGTAGAATGTTCTCAAGAGGCACTCTCCTAAATTAACTAAACTTAAACTGACCCCACTAATACATAATTCCAGTAATCACTTTTAAATAATTTATTTACAATTATCAAACGTGCTAATGAAGATTCAATATCACCTCTTGAAGGAACCATCACAAAGATTCCTATCTAGAGCACATAAGTCAAACTAGAAAGTTCCAGTATCACCTCAGAACAGTTTACAATCATGTCTCTTTTCCTTGGGCCTTGGGATTTCCTATCTCATTTAGGAAGTTTTTCTCTATACCTCCCAATTAATATTGTTTAATTTTATACATTTAAATATCAATAGAAGGTTAACTCATTATAAATTATATCCACTCTAAGTGATCATCACAATAGAAATGTAATTTTTGGAAAGTATTTTTCCTCTAATTACAATTTATTGCCTAGTTGCAATGTACCGGATACTGGAGATATATATTCATATGTATATATGTAACATTTTATATAGTATGTCCATAATATATATTCTAGTCTTTACAGCAACCCTGAAAGATGATTATTATGAACCCCTTAAGACAGATAAGGAAGCTGAGGCTCAGAGTCATTAAGTAGATCATTCAAGGTCACCAAGTGGTAACTGGCAAAGCTGATCAAGGTCATCTAAAGTCCATGCTCTGATACTGCCTCCCTACTTTCTCAAACAACCCCCTGTGGCAGGTGTCATTTTTAGTTAACCTCAATCTCATTCCTAACCCTTCCTTCCTTTGCCCTACTCCATGGAAGAGGCTGGGAAAACTAAACATTCCCTTTCCAACCTCCATGGCAGTGAAAACAAGTCATGCGACACAGTTCTGCCAGAGATGTACAAGCAGAAGTCCACTGGAACTTCTGGAAAATCCTCTCTTCTCTTTTCCTGGTCAAAAGGACCAACATGACTTACTGCTCTTGCCCTTCTCTTCCTCCCAAAATCACAGATTCAACAATGGTAGATGTAGCCCCTACCTTGTGACTATGCAGAATAGGAAAGACAATCTACAGAGATGCTTCCCAACCCTAAAATTGTTGATTCCACGAACCAAGAAGAGCACTACCTACCTCTAAGCATCCTGTTAGATAAAGGTAAAATTACTTGCTTAGCTACAATTTGGCAAGGTGTGAATTCTCTTTCCATACTAATTATCTGGGTGTTAGTAATTGTCTTGGGGATTGTTTGAGGAAATAGGGAGGCAATATCAGAGCATGGACTTTAGAAGACTTTGATCAGCTTTGCCAGTTACCACTTGGTGACCCTGAATGATCTACTTAATGACTCTGAGCCTCAGCTTCCTTATCTGTCTTAAGGGGTTCATAATAATCAAATTCAAATAGCATATATTAGATTCAGATTCAACCAGCATATATTAGATGCTTAATAATTCCAGACTCATTGATAGATATCATTATAATTTTGCCCTTGCAAGACCCCTACATGGTGGAAATTACCTATTTCACACACCTGTAATTTAGAAAAGCCCAGAAGTCTGTGCAAAGGCTGCACATATCTGGTGGCAAAGTCAGGATACAAACCGATGTCCTCTGAATCTGACTTTTAGGCTTCTCTATTGTAAGCATCTGGAAATTCTCAAATAATATTGAGATAACCATTCGGTTTCATTTTTAAAGTATGCATTCAAGATAATTTTTCTAGTTTTCAGAGATAAATATCCTAAAACTCATATTGCTTAAATTCATGGTGTACATTAAAATGTCTTGTGGGTTTTCATTTTTATGTAGAGCAAGCTGTGTTCTCTACCATAGAAAAATGATTTGTTGTAAAATAAAGACTGAAATTCAAGAAGCATTTTTGCAAGCAAACAAGAAATTACACAAAAATGCTATGTAATAAATGTCACAAACACATAACATCATGGTAATAGCCTCATCTCACATGGTCCAAGGATGGAATATGTAATGCTGGAGCATTCTCTTACAAATGTTTTAGCCTAAATTTATAATACTACATTGGGTGGCAATCCCTCTTCATACAGGGAGTCTTCCAGCAAAGGAAAAGAACAATAACTTGTCATGTTTAAAAAAAAAAAAGTACTACAGAAACGGAAAAAGATTTGGCACAGGGCAGTATAACAACTTGTGAAAAGGCTTTACAAAGTCAAACAGAGCTGGATAACTACTCATCTTCCCATAGTCTTAATAAGACAAATTCCTTCAGGCTCTTAAAAGATAATGAGCACACCAATTACTTTCTTGGGGCATGGGAGCAGGACAAAGAATTACTGCTGTTTTCAGATGAAATGATGACAAGCTGAACAACTCAGAAATGTCATCCTCAAGCAGTTGCTCTTATTTGAGCAGAGCTGTTAATCACAGGTGAGTCTCGCCAGTGTCTCTCCAATCATAGAAGTCAGGGTTCGCTTGCAGTTCAAGCATGATGCTCTCAAATCAAATCTGATATTAATGAGATATCACAATAAGGAGTTTGCAGCAACCATAAATCTTTTGATTTCCAAGTCAGTTGTCTATTTATCCTTGTAGGCAGAGAGTATATATTTACTATGTTTTCCAGGCATAGTAATTCAGATAGATGCCAGTGGTAGAAGAAGATAACATTGATTAATGAACACAGGTTGTTATGCAGTAGCTCTTTTGACATAATAATAATTGCTCCTTATTTTATACATTAAGAATAATTGCCAGATACAAACACAAGCATTGCATTCTGTTGACATCTATTAAACTTTCAGAGAAAGTAACATAGAAATTTTGGTGGTATCAGCACTCCTCTGTAGTTCATTTGTCATTGTTTCTGTTGCTGCTTATCTTAGGCTTTTAACCATAATTTTTTATTTTTTAATCTGTAAAAAAAAAAAAAGTTTAAAGACAGAACAATAAACACCTCTCAGTGAGGAGGGTACTTCAAGATGGCTGACTAGAAGTACTTCATGCCCACCCCCTGCACTTAGAAGAACCAAAATAATGTATAAACAGTCACACTTTGAATGCATTATCCAAGGGGAAACACTGGAATTCAACAGAGAAGTAACAGAAAGCACCAAAAACAGGGAATTAAAAGGGAGAGAGGCAGCCTGCCTGGCCAGGATTGGCTGGGAGCTGGGAAAGCGTAGGTGACAGAGTTCCAGTGGCCCACATACTCACTGTAGAATTGTGCAAACCTAGCCATGAGAGAACTCTCAACCCTCCCAACCCCTGAAATTAACATATGGAGCTGCCAGGAGAACATGGGATGGAACTACTCCAGGGAGGGAGCTCACACTGGCTCCTCACACCCTTTCTGAGATCTAAGTGGCTTATAGGAAGGAGCCATTTTCAAACCTAGCCTTTGGCAGACTGCATGCTGTCCTAGGACCCAGTAGTGCCAGATCCGAAGCATTAGGGAAACTTGGGCTGTCACTGCTGGAACTGAGGAGTGAGCTGGGAATGCTGCTGCAGCCAAAGAGAAGAAGCAGACGAGACATGCGCTGCAGCTGCTGGTGCTGAGAAGTGAGCAGAGCCAGGGTGGAGACTGGGACATGAGTAGGGTGTAAGTTGCCACTGAAACTTGGTCACCACCTAAGTTGAGGTTCCTGCAGCCAGAGTGCGGACCCAAGCTAGACACAGGTGACCACTGCAAGGGCTGGTGGGTGAGCCCTGCTGGGACTGTGGCATTAGAGAAACATGTGTTTCCCACCCAACAGACTAGGCTGTGTCCACTGAGGATGACTTCATCCCTTCCAGTGGCAGAGTCTTAGCACAGCTGCTACCACCCCTCACCTGAACACTCTGCCTGGGACCTGGGAATTGCCCCATCTCCACCCACAACAGCTGATGCATGCTTTCACCATTGCAGACCTGAGCACAAACCCACCCAGCCTAGTTTCACTACCCCTTCCAAGACACAGCATATAGCCGGGAATGCTGGGGATTGCCCAACCCAATCCAGCACTTTGGGACCTGAGCACTCCTCCTGAGCACCTGAGGTTGGGCCTAAACACATAGTCACTACCACCTCAGATGGCACCTACCTGCAGGAACCAACTAAAAGGCCTAGACACTGGCCTGCCCAGCTCATCACAGCATGAAATTGTCCCTCCACCACTACTGCTACCACCAATGCTATGCCAGCTTCCCAGGAGCCTAAGAACCCATCCACCCACCTGGTCCACCACTGCCACTACCAGCATCCAAGCAAGCCACCATGAGACCCAAAACTCAGCCTGCCAGTAACCACCAACATGAGTGCCAGAATACACTTCCCTGGGCAAAAAGACAGGCACACTCACCCCACTACTGCAACTGCTTGGACCCAAAGAGTGCCTCACTGGGCACCCCAATCCCTGCCTCACTGAGCATCCCGATCCCCAGCACAGCTTCACCACAGCCTCCACTAATAACTGCACTCTCACCCAATGAGGAAATCACAGATGCCACTAATGCTATTTATAGACAAAGAAATCATACGGTGACTGCACTACTGTATGCAACCCGAATAAAAGCTAAAATACCCTACCCAACCACACCGTAGTTACAACTTCAGGAGAAAGTCCTCCTCTTTCCAAGTAAACTCAAAAATAAGAAGTGACTGTTACACCAGATACACAGATATCAATGTAAGATCAATGTAAGGACACAAGGAACATGAAAAGGCAAGGAAATATGAAACCTCCAAAGTAACACCAAGATTTTACAGCAATAGATTTTTTTTTTTTTTTTTTTTGAGATAGAGTCTTACTCTGTCAGCCAGGCTGGAATGCAGTGGCACGATCTCGGCTCACTGCAACCTCCGCCTCCCAAGCAATTCTCTTGCCTCAGCCTCCTCCTCCTGAGTAGCTGGGACTACAGGCATGTGCCACCATACCTGGCTAATTTTTTGTAGTTTTAGTAGAGACCGGGTTTCACCGTGTTAGCCAGGATGGTCTTGATCTCCTGACCTTGTGATCAGCCCCCCTTGGCCTCCCAAAGTGCTGGAATTACAAGTGTGAGCCATCAAGCCCAGCCAATAGATTTAATCAAAAAGAACTTTTTGAAATCCAGATAAAGAATTCAAAATATTGATTTTAAAGAAACATAGATAAAAGAGAATTCTGAAAAACAATACAAAGAAATAAGAAAAACAATTCAGAATATAAATGAGAAATTTACCAAAAAGAAAGATATTTGAAAAAAGAACCAAATAGAGAAAAACAGGTCACCATGGCAGATGGGAGGCAGGACTAGACTGCAGCTCCAGACAGAGCAGCATGTGGAGGCTCACACTGTGAATTTTAGCTCCAGATCGACTGCAAGAACAAACCAGCAATTCTAAGAGGACCCACAGACCCTCTGAAGGAAGCAGACTGCTCCTGCAGGATCCAAAGGACACCCCAAATACTGTGAGTACCCCAACTGTGGAAGTGGGAATGGAGAGCCTCCTCTCCCAAACACACACCCCCACTGGAGAAACTCAAGGTCTGTTTATGGGAGAAGGTTCCAACTTTACCTGGAGCTGAGTCAATTTAGAGAGCTAAGTGAAATACAGGGGTAGAGGAAGCAGCAGAAAGGCCCTAGGAGCTCACTGGGTTCCCTAGCAGGCCATTTCTGCTTAGCACCACAGGGATCTATCAGGTGGGTGGCCAGAGGAGCAGGGGATAAAACTCCACAGGGTGAAGGAAGTCTCTAGCTGAACTTTGTAACAATTTGAACGGGGTGAGAAGTTACCTGGACAGAACTCAGGGGAGGGCACAAATCCGGTGTGCACACTCCACAGGTGGGGAAAGAACCAAGTCCTTTTTTTTCTGCAGCTGGGAAGCAGTTAGCCTGGGGCAAGTTTTCAAGCCCATCTCACCCTCCACCTGGAAACAGACTCAGGGTTACTGGCGGGAGGATGGTGGCCCTTCAGCCTTCAGTTTTTTTTGTTTTTTTTTTTTGTTTTTTTTGAGACGGAGTCTGGCTCTGTTGCCCGGGCTGGAGTGCAGTGGCTGGATCTCAGCTCACTGCAAGCTCCGCCTCCCGGGTTCACACCATTCTCCTGCCTCAGCCTCCCGAGTAGCTGGGACTACAGGCGCCCGCCACCTCGCCCGGCTAGTTTT
This sequence comes from Piliocolobus tephrosceles, assembly GCF_002776525.5. Taxonomy (NCBI): domain Eukaryota; kingdom Metazoa; phylum Chordata; class Mammalia; order Primates; family Cercopithecidae; genus Piliocolobus; species Piliocolobus tephrosceles. The sequence goes on from NC_045437.1 coordinate 170,118,378, forward strand.
TTGTATTTTTTAGTAGAGACAGGGTTTCACCATGTTAGCCAGGATGGTCTCGATCTCCTGACCTCAGCCGGCCCTTCAGTTTTTATGGGAGCTGGGTGAGGCCTGAGACTGCTGGCTTTCTCCCACTTCCCTGAAAGCTTGCATGACTCAGCAGAGGCAGCCATAATCCTCCTAGGTACACAACTCCAGTGACCTGGGAATCTCACCCCAATTCCCCACAGCAGCCACAGCAGGACCTGCCCAAGGAAAATCTGAGCTTAGACATGCATAACCCTGCCTCCACCTGATGGTCCTTACCTACCTATCCTGGTAGCGGAAGGAAAAGGGTATATAATCTTGGGGGTTCTAGGGCTCTGCCCACTGCCATTCCCTCTCCATACTACTACAGCTGATGCTTTCTGGAAAATGCCACCTCCTGTCAGGAGGACAACCAGCACAAAAGTAGAGCATTAAATCACTAACGCTAAGAACCCTCACAGAGTCCATTGCACCCCCCACACCACCTCCACCAGAACAGGTGCATGTATCCACAGCTGAGAAACCCACAGATGGCTCACATCATAGGACTCTATGCAGACAACCCCCAGTACCAGTCTGAAGCTGGGTAGACACACTGGGTGGCTAGACCCTAAAGAGAGACAACAGTCACTGCTGTTCAGCTCACAGGAAGCCACATCCATAGGAAAGAGTAGAGAGTACTACATCAAGAGAACACCCCATGGAACAAAAGCATCTGAACAATAGCCTTCAGCCCTAAACCTTCCCTCTGACAGAGCCTACCCAAATGAGAAAGAACCAGGAAACCAACCCTGGTAATATGACAAAACAAGGGTCTTCAACACTGCCAAAATAATACACTAGTTCAACAGCAATGGATCCAAACCAAGAAGAAATCCCTGATTTACCTGAAAAAGAGTTCAGGAGGTTAGTGGCTTAGGGGGATAATCGAAGAAAACTTCCCTGGCCTTGCTAGTGACCTAGACATTCAAATACAAGCAGCACAAAGAACACCTGAGAAATTCATCACAAAAAGAGTATTGCTGTCAATGAAAAAAGTCAAACTCTGTAAAATTTAAGGAGATTTATTCTGAGCCAAATATGAGTGACCATGACCCATAACACGGCCCTCAAGAAATCCTGAGAACATGTGCCCAGGGTGGTCAGGATGCAGCTTGGTTTTACATATTTTAGAGAGGCATGAGATACCAATCAAATACATTTAAGTAATACACTGGTTTGGTCCAGAAAGGTGGAACAACTCAAAGCAGGGACTTCCAGGCTATAGGTGAATTTAAATGCTTTCTGTTTGAGAATTAGTTGAGGTTGTCTAAAGACCAGGGATTCATAGAAAGGGAATGTTCAGGTTAAGATAAAGATTGTGGAGAACAAAGTTCTCTTGAAGTCTTATAGTGGCTGCCCTTAGAGAAAATAGATGACAAATGTTTCCAATGAAGATCTTAGTTAATGTATTTAGAATTGGGAGGGTCTAGAAGAAAAAGATCTAGCTATGTTAATAGAGATTCTTTACAGATGCAAATTGTCCCCCACAAAGAACAGCTTTGCAAGGCCATTTCAAAATATGGCAAAGAAACATGTTTTAGGATAAAATATTTTGATCTTCTTTGTCTCATAGTGTTATGCCAGAGTCAGTTTGAAAAGTAAATCACGACATATAGGGTTAAATAAAACCCATCCGATAAGAATGTATGATCTGTAGGGCATGACCACTCAGACCCCCTTAGATAGGAATTTGGGCAAAACAAAAAAAATCAGAGTTTATTCCTCATTGCCTAGGCACATTGTCATCAGGTTATTGAAAGTTAAGATGAAGTAAAGAACCTTAAGAGCTGTGAGACAGAAGCACCAGGTAACATATAAAGGAAAATCTATCAGATTAACAGCAGATTTCTCAGCAGAAACTTTACAAGTCAGAAAGCATTGGGATCCTATCTTCAGCCTCCCCAAACAAAATAATTATCAGCCAAGAATTTTGCATCCAGTAAAACTAAGCATCATATGTGAAGGAAAGAGATATTCTTTTTCAGACAAACAAATGGTAGGAGAATTTGCCACTACCATGCCATCACTACAAGAGCTGCTAAAAGGAGATCTAAATCTTGAGACAAATCCTGGAAACATATCAAAACAGAACCTCTTAGGCTGGGCACAGTGGCTCATACCTGCAATCCCAGCACTTTGGGATACTGAGGTGGGTGGATCACCTGAGGTCAGGAGTTGGAGACCAGCCTGACCAACATGGAGAAACCCTATCTCTACCAAAAATATAAAATTAGCCAAGCGTGGTGGCACATGCCTGTAATCCCAGCTACTCTGGAGGCTGAGTCAGGAGACTCGCTTGAACCTGGGAGGCAGAAGTTGCAGTGAACCAAGATCGTGCCATTGCATTCCACTGTTGTTGCCTGGGCAACAAGAGCGAATCTCCATCTAAAAAAAAAGAAAAAAGAAAAACAGAACCTCTTTAAAGCATAAATCACACAGGACATATAAAACAAAAATACAAGTTAAAAAGCAAAAACAAAAAACAAAAGAAACACAGAGTACACAGGCAACAAAGCATACAATAACTGCAATATACTTCACATTTCAATACAAACATTTAATGTAAATGACCTAAATGCTCCACTTAAAATATACAGAACCACAGAAGGGATAAGAACTCACCAACCAACTATCTGCTGTCTTTAGGAGACTCACCCAACACATAAGAACTCACATAAACTTAAAGTAAAGGAGTAGAAAAAGGCATTTCATGCAAAAGGACACCAAAAGCAAGCAGGGGTAGCTATTCTTATATCAGACAAAAGAGACAAAGAGGGACATTACATAATTATAAAAAGCTTTATCCAACAGGAAAATATCACAATCCTAAACATATATGCCCCTAACACTAGAGCTCCCAAATTTATAAAGCAATTACTAAGAGACCTAAGAAATGAGATAGACAGCAACAAAACAATAGTGGGGGACTTCAATACTCCACTGACAGCACTAAACAGGTCATCAAGACAGAAAGTCAACAAAGAAACAATGAATTTAAACTCTACCGTGGAGCAAATGAACTTAACAGATATATAAAGAACATTTTATCCAACAACCACAGAATACATATTCTGTTCAACAGTGCATGGAACTTTCTCCGAGATAGACCATATGATAGACCATAAAATGAGCCTCGATAAATTCAAGAAAAGTGAAATTATACCAACTACCCCCTCAGACCACAGTGGAATAAAACTGGAAATCAATCCTAAAAGAAATTTTCAAAACCATGGAAATTAAATAACCTCCTCCTGAATGAGCATTGGGTCAAAAATGAAATCAAGATGGAAATTTAAAAATTCTTCAAACTGAATGACAATAACGACACATCCTTCCAAAACCTCTGGGATACAGCAAAGGTAGTGCTAAGAGGAAACCTAAATGCCCTAAACGCCTACATTAAAAAGACTGAAAGAGCACAAACTGACATTCTAAGGTCACAGCTCAAGGAGCTAGAGAAATAAGAACAAGCTAAATCCAAACCCATTAAAAGAAAGAAAACAACCAAGTTTAGAGCAGAATTAAATGAAATTGAAACTAACAACAACAAAAAAAAGATAAATGAAACAAAAATCTTTATTATTTAAAAAATAAATAAATTGACAGACCCTTAGCAAGATTAACCAAGAAAAGAAGAAAGGAAATCCAAATAACCTCACTAAGAAACAAAACAGGAGATATTACAACTGACATCACTGAAATACAAAAGATCATTCAAGCCTATTATGAACATCTTTACACATATAAACTAGAAAACCTAGAAGACATGCATAAATTCCTGGAAAAATACAGCCCTCCCAGCTTAAATCAGGAAGAATTAGATGCCTTAGATGCCCCAAACAGACCAATAACAACTAGTGAAATTGAAATGGTAATTTAAAAATTACCAACAAAAATATGCCCAGGACAGAAGGATTCACAGCAGAATTCTACCAGACATTCAAAGAAGAATTGGTACCAATTCTTTTGACATTATTCCACAAGATAGAGAAAGAAGAGACCCTCCTTAATTCATGTTATGAAGCCAGCATCAGTCTAATACCAAAGCCAGAAAGGACATAACAAAAAAAGAAAACTACAGATTGATATCCCTAATGAATACAGATGCTAAAATCCTTAAGAAAATACTAACTAACTGAATCCAACAACATATCAAAAAGATAATCCACAATGACCAAGTGGGTTTCATACCAGGGATGCAGGGGTGGTTTAACATACACAAGTCAATAAATGTGTTATACCACACAGACAGAATTAAAAACAAAAATAACATGATCATCTCAATAGATGCAGAAAAAAGCATTCAACAAAATCCAGCATTGCTTTATGATTAAAACTCTCAGCAAAATTAGCATACAAGAGACATGCCTTAATGTAATAAAAGCCATCTATGACAAACCCACAGCCAACATAATACTCAATGGGGAAAAGGTGAAAGCATTCCCTCTGAGAACTGGAACAAGACAAGAATGCCCACTCTCATCACTCCTGTTCAACATAGCACTAGAAGTCCTAGCCAAAGCAATCAGACAAGAGAAAGAAATAAGGAGCATCCAAATCCAAAAAGAGGAAGTCAGACCATCACTCTTTGCTGACAATATGATTGTTTACCTTGAAAACCCTAAAGACTTCTCCAGAAAGCTCCTACAACTGATTAAACAATTCAGCAAAGTTTCTGGATACAAGATTAATGTACACAAGTCAGTAGCTCTTCTATACACCAACACTGACCAAGTGGAAAATCAAATAAAAAACTCAACCCCTTTTACAATAGCTGCAAAAAAATAAAATACTTAGGAATACACTTAACCAAGGAGGCAAATAACCTCTGCAAGAAAAACTAAAAAACACTACTCAAAGAAATAATAGATGACACAAACAAGTGGAAACACATCCCATGCTCATGGATGGGTAGAATCAATATTGTGAAAATGACCACATTGCCAAAAGCAATCTACAAATTCAATGCAATCCCCATCAAAATACCACCATCATTCTTCACAGAATTAGAAAAAAAAATCTAAAATTCCTATGGAAACAAAAAAGAGTCTGCATAACCAAAGCAAGACTAAGCAAAAAGAACAAATCTAGACACATCACACTACCTGATTTCAAACTACACTATAAGGCCATGGTCACCAAAACAGCATGGTACTGGTATAAAAATAGGTACATAGATCAGTGGAATAGAATGGAGAACCCAGAAATAAACCCAAATACTTGCAGCCAACTGATCTTCAACAAAGCAAGCAAAACATGAAGTGGGGAAAGGACACCTTATTCAACAAATGGTGCTGGGGTAATCAGCTAGCCACATGCAGGAGAATGAAACTGGATCCTCATCTCTCACTTTATGCAAAAATTAACTCAAGATGGATTAAGGACTTAAACCTAAGACCTGAAATTACAAGAATTCCAGAAGATAACATTGGAAAAACACTTCTAGATATTAGCTTAGGCAAGGATTTTATGACCAAGAACCCCAAAGCAAATGCAATAAAAACAAAGATAAAGTGCTGGAACTAATTAAACTAAAGAGCTTTTGCATGGCAAAAGGAACAGTCAGCAGAGTAAACAGACAACCCACAGAGTGGGAGAAAGTCTTCACAGTCTATACATCTGACAAACGACTAATATCCAGAACCCACAACAAACTCAAACAAATGCGTAAGAAAAAGACAAATAATCCCATCAAAAAGTGGGCTAAGGATATGAATAAACAATTATCAAAAGAAGATATACAAACGGCCAACAAACATATGAAAAAATGCTCAACATCACTAATGACCAGGGAAAAGTAAATCAAAACCACAATGCAATAACACCTTACTCCTGCAAGAATGACCACAATCAAAAAAATCAAAAAACAGTAGATGTGGCATGGATGCAGTAATCAGGAAACACTTCTACACTGCTTGTGGGAATGTAAACTAGTACAACCACTATAGAAAACAGTGTGGAGATTCCTTAAAGAACAAAAAGTGAAACTCCCATTGGATCCAACAATCGTACTACTGGGTATCTACCTAGGGAAAAAGAAGTCATTATATGAAAAAGATATACACACACACATGTTTATAGTAGCACAATTCACAATTGCAAAATCATGGAACCAACCCAAATGCCCATCAATCAGTGGATAAAGAAACTCTGATAGATAGATAGATAGATAGATAGATAGATAGATAGATAGATAGATAATATATATCTCTCACATATATCTCTCACATATATATCACATATATATCACATATATATATCACATATATATAACAATAAAGGGATCAATACAGTGAGGTGATATAACAATTCTAAATATATATGCCACCAACACTGGAGCACCCAGATTCATAAAGCACATATTACTAGATCTAAATAGAGAGATAGTCAGCAATACAATAATAGCAGGACTTCAACACCACACTCTCAACATTAGACCAATTATCTAGACAGAAAATAAACAAAGAAGTATTGGAATTAAACTACATAATATATGAAATGGACTTATCAGACATTTACAGAACATTCTAACCAATAACTTCAAAATAACATTGTTTTCATCAGCACGTGGAACATTCTCCAGATAGATCATATGGTAGGCCACAAAACAAGTCTCAATTAATTTTTTAAATTTTAATTATATTCAGTATCTTCTGAGGCCACAAGGGAATACAATTAGAAATCAATGCCTTGAAAACTACAAATACATAGAAATTAAACAACATTCCCTAAAGTGACCATTGGGTAAACAAAAACAAATTAAGAAGAAAATTAAAACATTTCATGAAACAAATGAAAATTGAAACAACATACCAAAACCTGTGGGATAAGAAAAGCCTTGCTAAGAAGGAAGGTTATAACAATGAACACTTACATCAAAAAAAAAGTAGAGTACAAATTAATAATCTAACAAAACACCTAAAGAAACTGGAAAAGCAAGAACAACTCAAGCCAAAATTAGCAGAAATAAATAATAAAGATCAAAGCAGAAAGTAATTAAAAGTTCGTCCTTTAAAAGATAAACAAAATGTATAAACCACTAGCTAGACTATTCAAGAAAAGACCCAAATAAACAAAATCGGAAATGAAAAAAGAGACATTACAACTGAAAAAAGAGACATTACAACAAAATCGGAAATGCAAAAAGAGACAAAAGATCATCATAGACTACTATGAACAACTGCACATTGACAAACTGGAAAACCTAGATGAGATGGATAAATTCCTGAAAACATACAACCTACCAAAATTGAACCAGGAAGAAATAGGAAACCTAAAGAGATCAATAATGAGACGTGAGATTGAATAGGTACTACAAAGTCTCCCAACAAAGAAAAGCCCGGGACCAAATGGATCCACAGCGAATTCTACCAAAAGTACAAAGAACTAATTCCAGTCCTCCTAAAACTTTTCCAAAAAATTGAAGATTAGGAATTTTTCCCTAACTTTTTCTATGAGGCCAGCATCTACCTTATTGCCAAACCAGGCAAGGACACAACAAAGAAAGAAAACCACAGACCAATATCCCTAATGAATATAGAATCAAAAGTGCTTAACAAAATATTAGGAAACTAAATCCAACAGCATATCAAAAATATAACACCTCACAATCAAGTGGGATTCTTTCCAGAGATGCAAGGATAGTTTAACATTTGCAAATTTAAAAATGTGATGCATTACATCAACACAAGAAAAGACAAAAACCATATGATCATCTCAATAGATGGAAATAAAGAATTGGATAACATTTGGCATTCCCTTCATAATAAAAACTCTCAACAAACTAGGCATAGAAGGAACAAAACTCAAGGTAACAAAGACCACATACAACAAGCCCACATTTAGCATCATACTGAATGGAGAAAAGTTGAAAGCCTTTGTGTAAGAACCGAAACAAGACAAAGATGCACATTTTCACCACTTCTAATTCAACATATTACTAAAGTTCTAGCCAAAGCAATCAGGTAAGAGCAAGAAACAAAAGACATCCAAATTGGAAAAGAGGAATTCAAAGTGTCCCCCTTTGCTGATAATATGATTTTACATCTAGAAAAACCTAAAGACTCAACCAAAAAACCTCTTAAATTTGATTAATGAATTCGGTAAAGTTGAAAGATACAAATTCAACATACAAAATTCAGTAGCATTTATACACACCAATAATGATCCAGTCAAGAAATAAATCAAGAAAGCAATCCCATTTATAATAGCTACCAAAAAAGTAAAATACCTAGGAATAAATTTAACTAAATAGATGAAAGATCTCTCTACAAGGAAAATTATAAAACACTGGTGAAAGAAACTGAAGATGACACAAACAAATGGAAAAATTCTCATCTCATGGATCATAAGAATTAATATCACTAAATTGACCATATTCCCCAAAACAACCTACAGATTCAATGCAATTGCTATCAAAACACCAACATGATTCTTAAAGGAAATAGAAAAAAATGGGCAAATAACCAATTGGGCAAACAGCCAAAGCAATTCTAAGCAAAAGGAACAAAGCTGGAAACATCAAATTACCTGACTTCAAAATATATAATAAGGGCTGGGCGCGGTGGCTTACGCCTGTAATCCCAGCACTTTGGAAGGCCGAGGCGGGCGGATCACGATGTCAGGAGATAGAGACCACAGTGGAATCCTGAGGGTTTACATTTCAACCCTCAGAAAATAAAGCTGCAGATCTTTGTCAAACAAATGATGATAATAATTGTAATAATAGCAGTTAACCCTCACTGAGCGTCTTTAAGTTCCAAGAACTCTTCCAAAGACATGATAGTTATCCTCATAACAATTCATTGGATTAAATACTATATATTATATATGTTATATATGTTATATAAAATATATATTATATAAAATAAGGCCACAGAAACCAAAACAGCATAGTGCTGCTATAAAAACGGATACATAGACCAATGGAACAGAATACAGAACTTATAAATAAAGCCACATATTTACAGTCAACTGATCTTTGAAAGAGCTGATAAAAATTTATATTGGGAACACCCCTTGTAAAGGGACACCCTTTTCAATAAATGGTACTGGGAAGATATGTTATATAACCACGTGCAGAAGAATTAAACTGTACCCCTATCTTTCAATATATACAAAAATCAACTCAGGGTGGATTAAAGACTTAAACATAAGACCCAAAAATATAAATATGCTGCTGGAGAAAACCCTAGAGAACACTCTCTTGAACTTTGGTCTAGGCAAAGAATTTATGACTAAGACTTAAAAGCACAGACAACAAAAACAAAAACAGAGAAATGGGACTACAAATTTGAAACTTCTGCATAGCAAAGAAAATAATCAACAGAGTAAAGAGACAGTCTGTTGAGTGGAAGAATACAGTTAGTTGGAATGCCAAGATTGATGACACATACCATCAGGCTATGAGAAGCTTTATTAATTACCTGAGGCTTTCTGGGAAGCAGGGCTGCTTTCCCAAGCTGAACTGAAAACGGCTTGCAAGAATAGGGAAAGGAGACCGGCATGAGACTTTTATGGTGGTTAGGGGCTGAGGCTGGTGTGAGGGTTCCTGTGCCCAGGCAGGGGCTTATGTGATTTGAACTTCCCACGGGGGCCAAAGGAGGAAGTATCCAGTCTTTCTTATCAGTGTGCACAAAACTGGGACAGAAGGGAAAGAGGCAGGGGTGAGGCTTAAGATATCAGCAGTCAATCATCAAAAAAATAAATCAAACTCTTCATTGCATTGGGCTGCACTTATGGTCTTTTATGTAAGGCTATGAGACAGAGATCTGTTACATAGATGCCATGTGTTTCCTAATCTCCTTCACAGAGAACATGTGACTTAAATGGAAGAAAAATAAGGGCACATCAAACTATTTGAGGGGAAAACTACTTTTATAAATACACAGCATTATCATCAAAATCATTACTCCTCTTAAAGGTACTTGACTTTTTAAGTCGTTTCTAAATCAGTTATGGGCAGCGATATGGTTTGGCTGTGCGTCCCCACCCAAATCTCATGTAGAACTGTAATCCCCACGTCTCAGGGGGCTGTGCGTCCCCACCCAAATCTCATGTAGAACTGTAATCCCCACGTGTCAGGGGAGGGACCGGGTGGGAGATGATTGGATCATAGAGGTGGATTTCCCCTATGCTGTTCTCATGATAGTGAGCGAGTTCTCACAAGCTCTGACTGTTTTAAAGTGTGGCACTTTCCTCTTCACACTCGCTCTCTTTCCCTTTCTCCTGCCACCATGTAAGATGACATGCCTTGCTTTCCCTCTGCCTTTCACCATGATTGAAAGTTTCCTGAGGCCTGTCCAGCCATGTGGAACTGTGACTCAAACCTCTTTTCTTTATAAATTAGCCAGTCTCAGGTAGTTCTTTATAACAGTGCTGAAACAAATACAGGCAGGGATATCATTTTTCTGTTAGAAAATCAACTTTAGAAAGACTAAGTGCTTTCCTGATGTCAGAAGGATCATCAAAGGGTCAAAAGATTTTATACTTAATATCTCTCAGTCAGGACATTAAGAAAACTCTCAGAGTCTTTATGTTTTATATAAAATGTTACATTAGAGAAGCTCATTATTAAATTGAATCAATAGAAATAACCATTACATTTAAACCCTCAGAAAATAAAGCTGCAGATCTTTGTCAAACAAATGATGATAATAATTGTAATAATAGCAGCTAACCCTCACTGAGTGTCTTTAAGTTCCAAGAACTCTTCCAAAGACATGATAGTTATCCTCATAACAATTCATTGGATTAAATATTAATATTCTGATTTTGCATTGAGGAACTTGAAGCCCAGAAAGGTTCAACAATATGACCAACATCCCCTAGTGGCTAAGTGAAGAAGTGAGAATTCAAGCATAAAGCAGGAAGACAACGCATTAGATTAAACATTTCAAAGTGGTATTTTAGTTCTGAAAACACAGATTGATTTCCACTAAAGAATAGGAAGTGCCACACTGCCTCTCATTTTAACCTAGTTAGGATAAACTTTTATTCTGTTCTACTTAATTTTTACCTCGGAATATTAGGGGTAGAGCATCCAAGAAAGTAAGTAGCCAAATGAGTAGGCATTAGACAGATTAATTATTTGGACTTTTACAATTCAATGATCACATCAATGTCAATTTGGAATTTAGTCATGTATGTCCTGTTGGGTCTTCAAGGCAATTTTCTTGTGCTGAAATCCACACAGTTATATAGTGAAGTAAGAGGAGGCACTGATTTCACAAGTAACTATAACTGGTAAGTTTACAAAAAAAAGTTCAACCACTGCTTAACCTTCAATTTTGGAGATCTTAATATAAAATGAACAGTACTATACTCTACATGATTTATATTTCAGGGCACTCTCACACACATCTCATTTAATCTCCTCATTGACATAGTTCTAATAACAGAAAATGTACATCAACACATGTAGAGCAAATAACTTACATAATCCAACCATGTGTATGCTAATGTAAAGGAGTGTGCCAAATACATTTTATAACCCATCTTACATCCCCTTGGCCTGTCACTTTACTCAAGCCATTTATGTGGCAATCGGTAGTGCCTCAGATACAGCTTCATAAAATGACCCTCAAGCTGCACTGCCTCTCATTTGTTTTCTACCCCAGGCTTCTCTGTCCAACGAGGTTTGGTCTATGCTGAGTCATGAGCAAACCTGGAAGTGTGAGAGCATTAACAACCCTGGAACAACCTTCGATCAACAGAGGATAGTAACTGGTAGATAAATATTTGCATCTTCCCCATGAGAGGTGCACACATCCCCATGGATGGATGATTCTGAAGCACATTGTATAGAGCAGCTTTGACCTCCATCTCCCCATAGACATCTTCTTAAAAATGCATCCTTAGTTGGGCTGCCTTCCTTCCCATTTCACTCTTCCCAATTCGTCATGCTTATTCTGCTTTATTGGATTGGGTTACAATAGTTGATAGTATACATATATATACACTATATACATGGGAACTATTTCTCAAGCCCTTCACATAGGATCTGCTTTATGAAGGAATTCAAGCCAAATCAGAGCATTTAAGTAACTTACAAAAGAGACTGCTAATATTAGCATTAGAATTACAAACCAGGTCTTCCATCTCCTTAGAGTATGATATGTTTTAGCTGTGCCCCCAACCCTCCAAATCTCATCTTATAGTTCTCATAATCCCCACATGTCAGTGGTAGATAATTGAATCATGGGGGCAGTTTCCCCCATGCTGAATGAGTTCTCACAAGTTCTGATGGTTTTATGGTTTTATAAGCATCTGGCATTTCCCCTGCTGTGTCATTCTCTCTCATGCCACCCAGTGAAGAAGGTGGAAGAACTTCCACCATGATTGTAAGTTTTCTGAAGCCTCCCCAGCCACGCAGAACTGTGAGTCAATTAAATCTATTTTCTTTGTAAAACACGCAGTCTTCGGTAATTCTTCATGGCAGCGTGATAATGGACTAATATAGTAAATTGGTACACAGAGAATAGGGTAATTCTGTAAAGATACCTGAAAATGTGAAAGTGACTTTGCAATTGGGTAACAAGCAGAGACTGGAACAGTTTGGAGGGCTCAGAAGAAGAAAGAAAGATGTGGGGATGTTTGGAACTTCCTAGAGACTTGTTGAATGGCCTTGACCAAAATGCTGATAGTAATATGGACAATGAAGTCCAGGCTGAGGTGGCCTCAGAAGGAGGTGGGAAATGTGTTGGGAACTGGAGTAAAGGTCATTCTTGCTATGCTTCAGCAAAGAGACTGGTGGCTTTTTTCCCCTGCCCTAAAGTTCTGTGGAACTTTGAACTTGAGAGAGATGATTTAGAGTACCTGGCAGAAGAAATTTCTAAGAAAAGCATTCAAGTGAAGACAGCATAGAAGTTTGGAAAATTTGCAGCCTGACAATGCGGAAGAAAGGAAAAACCCATTTTCTGGGGGAAAATTCAAGCTGACTGCAGAAATTTGCTTAAGTAAAGAGGAGTCAAATGCTAATCACCAAGATAATGGGGAAATGTCTCCAGGACATCTCAGAGAACTTGGCAGCAGCCCCTCCCATCACAGACCCAGAGGCCTAGGAAGGAAAAATGGTTTCCTGGGCCAGGCCCAGGGTCCAGGGCCTCCCTGCTGTGTGCAGCCTCTGGACTTGGTGCCCTGAATCCTAGCTGCTACAGCCATGGCTAAAAGGGGCCAAGGTATAGCTCATGCCACTGCTTCAGAGGATGCCAGCCCAAAGCCTTGGCAGTTTCCACATTGTGTTGGTCCTGCAGGTGCACAGTAGACAAGAACTGAGGTTTGGGAACCTCCACCTAGATTCAGAGGATGATGGAAATGCCTAGATAATCTAGTCAGCAGTCTGCTGCAGGGGCAAAGCCCTCATGGAGAACTTCTGCTAGGGCAGTGCAGAAGGGAAATGTGGGGTCATGGCCCCCACACAGAGCCCTCAGTGGGGCACTGTCTAGTGGAGCTTTGAAAAGAAGGCCACTGTCCTCCAGACCCCAGAACGGTAGATCCACCAACAGCTTGCACATGCACCTGGAAAAGCCACAGACACTCAATGCCAGCTATGAAAGCAGGGAGGGGGGGCTGTACCCTGCAAAACCACAGGGACAGAGCTGCCCAAGGCCATGGGAGCCCACCTCTTGCATCAGTGTGCCCTGAATGTGAGACATGGAGTCAAAGATCACTTTGAAACTTTAAGGTTAAATTACTGCTCTATTGGATTTAGACTTGCTTGGGGCTTGTAACCCTTTGTTTTGGCCAATTTCTCCCACTTGGAACAGGTGTATTTACCCAGTGCCTGTACCCCCATTGTCTCTTGGAAGGAACTAACCTGTGTTTGATTTTACCAGCTCATAGGTGGAAGGAACTTGTTTGTCTCAGATGAGACTTTGGATTTGAGTTAATGCTGGAATGAGTTAAGACTTTGGGGAACCGTTGGGAAGGTACAATTGTGTTTTGAAATGTGAACACATGAGATTTGGGATGGGCCAGGGGCAGAATGATATGGTTTGACTGGGTCCCCACCCAAATCTCATCTTGAATTATAGTTTCTATAATCCCCGTGTGTCATGGGAGGAACTCAGGGAAAGGTAACTGAATCATGGGGGCGGTCTCCTGCTGTTCTCATCATAGTGAGTGAGTTCTCACAAAATATGACGGTTGTATAAGAACCTGGCATTCCCCTGCTAGCTCTCATTCTCTCTCCTGCCGTCCTGTGAAAAGCTGCCTTCCACCATGACTGTAAGTTTCCTGAGGTCTCCCCAGCAATGCAGAACTGTGAGTCAATGAAAACTCTTTTCTTTATAAATTACTAAGTCTCAGGTATTTCTTCATAGCAGCGTGAGAACAGACTAATACAGAAAATATGAATTAAAAGCATGGATCTTTAACACAAATTCACCTGAATTTGACACTCGTTAAGACCCCCTGAGAACGTGCCTTGACTTTTGTAAGCATCAACTATTAAACTGGAATACTAATAATAAAAATAAAAATAACAACAATGGTCAACCTTCATTGAGTGCTTCCATGTGTAGACTCTGCTCTAAATGCTCTGTAGATTAATCCTCACTCACCTATTAATCCAATTATTCCTCATCAGCCTATTAATCCTCACCATATCCTTGTTAAATATATGCCATTATTATTATTATCACCATTTTACAGATGAAGAAACTGGGATACAGAAAGTTTACTATGCCCAAGATCACAAAGCCAGTAAGTGGCACCTCAGGGATTCCAACCCAGATATTCAAGCTCTAGGGTTCACACATTTAACACTATTAGTCGTCAGGCATAGTGACTCATGCCTGTAATCTTAGCACTTTGGGAGGCTGAGGTAGGAGGACCGCTTGAACTCAGGAGTTCCAAACCAGCCTAGGCAACATACAAAGATAAATAAGTTGAAAAGTTAGCCAGGCATGGTGGCACACACCAGTAGATCCAACGACTCAGGAGGCTTAGGTGGGAGGATCACTTGAGCCCAGGAGGTTGAGGTTGCAAAGAGCTATAAACACACCACTGCATTCCAGCTTAGGCAACAAAGCAAGACCCTGTCTCTAAACAAATAAATACATAAACAAACACTATTAGCTTCACTGCTTCCTCATATGGTTGTAACAAGAAAATATAATAATAAATTAAAAGACAAAGCATTTAGTACATTGTCTGGTGCACAGAAAGTGCTCACAATAATTGACAAAAGAAAAATCAAAGTTTGAATCCTGATTTTTGTAATGGCACCAAATATTTCTTTTCTGTCCATTTATCTTTGTTTCTCTAATTTCTCCTTTTCTTGGACTCTCTTCCATTAAATTTTTGTTAGGGCCCTTACATCACTGTGACTTGTTGATATATTATCTTTTCTTGTCCCTCATCCCGAATTGCCTTCTCCCACTTCTCCAATTGCTTCCTTTCAAATCTCATTTTTCTCAATTTCAAGACCATTGACAGATCAGCATGAGAAACATCAGAGATAGTTTATTTTCATGACATTCCCTTCAGAATCTCACTAGAATAAATATTTTTGTGGTATTTATGACAAAACACCCCAACCTACCCGCACATACACAATCAGAGTTTATCAGATTTCTCAATATGTAAATAGAGGCTCTTCAGTGATCAAAAGGGACGAAAAAAAAGACCTCCACTATGCTGTTCTGTCTTTGTGGCAGTGTGTGTGCTGACTACAGTCTGAGGTACAGGGCAAAAACAGCAAGTTAATTAGATAAACCCTTTCTTTGATTCATTGGCAAGATCTTCCATCAGGGAAATCCACCCTGATAGAAGCCATGAAATCATCACAATTTATGTTCTTCTGCCATGGCTTCAGCCGGTCCCTCCATTTGGGGTCCCTGACTTCCCGCAATAATCTTCTCTTTCTTTTTAATCAATAGTCTAAATGCTAACTTATTCACCTTAACCTTTCCTTCCAAATGATAATCACTTAGCATAATGTGCGTACAGAAAATAGTCACAAGGAAACCTTCAATTAAGGTGCCTGACAACTACTCTGATTACTACATTTTTCACAACTGCCAAGAAGTTGGCTAAGTGCAGCCTGGACTTCTTTCCCAGTGTAGAAGAATATTGCTTACAGAAACGTGAATGATTCTGGTGATTACTCGTAAACGTCAGCAGATGGCACAGAGATGGCTCCACAATGGATGCACTTTGTCTCCTTAGGCAACCTTGAATTATCCTAAGTTACAGAAAAGTTACATCAATGCAGACTTTACACTTTTTGGAACTAAACAGAGTATGAATTAATTTAATTTACTTTAAGTTAGGTATTTTCCAATGAAGAAACATTCCCAGGTGTTGTAAGTAAACCTGCAATTTAATATCTTCCATTGAACCATCTTCTCAAAGTGGCAACATTTCCAGAATTTGCAGTAGTTCCATTTCTGTGGCAAGCAGCTGTTTGCTATGATTTGTGGACAGTGGTCAATTAATAAAAAATTAGTCTACACATGAAGAGACTTTAATGTACACATCTTACACTGAAATATAACCCCAAATTAAGAGTTTATACCTTATTTGCTCTTTCAGACATAACTTGTTTCAAGTGTCAAATAAGTAACTTTGTTGTTGTTGTTTGTTTGTTTTTGCATTTCTTTGTTTTCTGAGTTAAGCATCCTAGCTCCTTTATTAGGAATTTCTGGTTCACCAAGACTTGTATGAGGCCTCCTACTCTAGAGCCCTCAGAAGCCCCCATTAACTGAGAATCCTAGTTTCCTCCCAGCCCTTTTGTTCAGAACCACCAGAGAAATGTTAGCTAGTGGCCACAGCTGTCAGCTGCCTTTAACAGGGCAAGTATGCACGGGATGCCATTTGTGGGAACAGGTACAGGGGAAGAGGATTTTCCTAGGAAGGGAAGTGAGAGTGAGGAAAGTCAGAAGACAGAGAAGCTCCTGAGAATAAGTCTACAGGAAGGACAACCATGTAAACCACAAAATAGAGGAAGTAGGATGCATTTCATTTTATCATAAAGCAGTGCTCCCAAACTTTCCATAGCATGGCACACCCCGAGGGTGGAGAACTAACATCCAGGCACACCTGGATGGTGGATGGGACCCACTTCTGGGTAACCTGATGAGGAAGCTCTAGTGTAGAAATTCAGGATGCGGTCTTCAGAGCAGAGAGGGCCTGATTCAAGTCCCTGTTCTGCCACTTCCTAACTGCATGACCTTGTGCAGGCTACTTAATTTCTCTGCTCCTTCTCTGTGAAATGGGTACAGTGTGGTCAGGAATAAAGGAACTAATGCATGTACAGTGCTTAGCACAAAGCCTGGCACACAGCAGGCTCTCACTGAGTGCTATCCTCAGCACGACTGCTTGGTTGAGCTACTGTGGCAGTGGCAGTTTGTGCCCCAAGGGGGTGGGCTCAGGAGCCCTTGCAGCAAGGGGCAGTGACCAAGGAGGTAGGGGGTAATAGCCTTATCTTTTCAGCCTCTCTGCCTTGGACCTTTGTTCCTATTGGGTCCCGAGTGAGGAAAACTAAGGACAAAACCAGTGACTGACAGCCTCCATTTGAAATGGAATCCTCTGCATCTCCGAGTGACCCTATACCTGACAAAATCATTGTTAGTAAAGCCCAGTGACAAACGCACTCCCCCACCCCCAGTTCTTCCACATCTCCCATGGTGGACAGCACAGCCAGTCAGAGTGTATTTATGGGCAGAGCTGGCTAAACAGGCTGGGTACGAGTCCGGAACAGGGTCAGGAGGATCTGGCTTTCCATTGGTTGACACAACAGAATCCTTCTCGCGTTGCTGTCTGATGTACTGGTCCAACAGGGTGGTCAGCTGGAGGGGCTGGTGCTGGAGCAGGGAGTGGGTCTGGGCGGTGAGGCGGATGAGGCCTAGTACAAGCTCCCCCTGTGCCAAGGGCAGGCTGGGGAGGTTGGAGTAGTTGAGAAAGCCCTGCCTGCTGAGGATGGTGTCATCGATGCAGCGACCCAGCAGCGGCAGGAATGGCACAGTCCTTAAGATCCGGACCATCTCTTTGACCCTGGGTTCTTCACTGACCAGCAGCACGTTGTGCCCCACAAAAAGGGGCAGCAGATTTTGGCACTTGGAATCCTCCAGGAAGGGCTTGGTACCTGGTTGGGGAAGACCTTCATCAGGATCTTGCGTTTCCGCAGCTGGTGTGGCATAAGAAGCTTGTCCTCTGCGCTCAGAGCCACCTTCTGGCAGGCAGCTATCATTGGGTTGTCCTGGAAAACTGCCGCTACCTCCTGGCGGAGAAGCCTGATGAGGCCCCCCTCCTGAAATTGGAAAGCAATAACCAGGGGTACATCCGCTGTCACTTCTCCTGGCAACCTTGCTCCCTCTGTGGTAAGTTCTAGGGCTTCCAGTGATGCCTCCTGTGGGGGCCGGGAGGAGATGGCAGACATGTTGGGGTGACGGCTGGTGTCTGGGGGATATAGTCAGTCACAGCCATCACCTTCTGTCGCTGAAAGTGCATCACACGACGGTGGCGGGTAACAGCCTTGGAGCCATAGCGGACAGCCTGGAGGGCAGGCAGCTGGCCCGCCTGGGGCAGGAGACCCCCTCGCAGCATCACCACCATAGCCTCAGCCATCTCCACCTCAAGAATGGACAGAACAGTAACTTTTTAAAAAGTAAATATTTAAGGGCCAGTAGGATCCACATATCTTCTATATGGATTTATCTAATGTCAATAATGTACATTTCTTTGCATCTTAGGAAGTAGTATTCTCATGCTGAATCCCAATAAGCCTCCGTGGTAATCACATAAGTTATCAATAATTTCAATTCTATGGGGATTTTTTTTTTTTTAGCTTAGTTAACTCAAATGTAAATCCCAATATGAAACATTCTCAAACACTTTGTTCTCTAGCTTTATCACTTGAAAAAGTTGTAACATGCTTTAAATTATAGTGAAATACAATTTGCTAAGAGTGGCATTTTTAGCACCACTTTTATAGAGCACTTGGTGCAGGAATCAAAATTATTAGCAGTGCCTTTTTTGCTTGTTTTAAGAGACTTCTCACTTCTGGCTGATGGCTACATCTCTAAATAGATTTTACACTCCCTGCTCAGAGATGGAAAAGCACATACAGCTCTCTTCACATTCAAATAACAATCTCTTCACTCATCACCACCAAAGTCCAATACCCATCCCAGAACCTATCAAATTTATTACCAAAGCTTTTCTGCTCTCAGGTTCTCACAGATAAAGCATGCCTGTAAGAGCATTTTACAGGTTTTATCCCACTATTCCACAGGATAGTCTTACATTCCAGAATGTACCTAAATGGACTTAAAAGGTCCTCTCCTGTGATCCTGTGAATTAATCATAATGACTGCCCTGGGGAAAAAAGAGAGTCCTCAATACCAGAGATCCAAAAAGAACTGCTGCTTGGTAAAAACTCCAGGTTAGGGATATGTCATCATTTAGCTATGGGGAGTTTAATTTACTAGAGTTCAAAAACAAGAAAGGGGTTATCCACAAAACCCCATTCAAGATAGCAAAAATTGAAGAGGAAAGTCAGATCAAGGGACACACTGGCACCAAAGTTAAGCAGAGTCTTAGAAAGTAGCCAATATCCGAGGTCAGAAACCAGGTCATAAAGCAAGGGTATCAACAATGGGCACAGTGGAAAATCAGCTCAGAGAACACCTGCTTACCAGGTGTCATTCATTCCCACAGGTTCTTAAAGACCTACCACAGCCACAGTGTCTGGCAGGGAATATTCAGAGACTGTTAACAACTTAGGCAGAAAAGACAATTTTATTTTTTCTGAAGAATTTAAGTATTTACATATATGTGTTAATGGCACATATTAAAGAGAATAGCAAAAGAAAGCTGAGGAAAATTCAAAAGTAAGAACAAACCCATGAACAAATTCATGAATAATAATCAGACTTGAGAAAACAGTCTGGGCCAAAGCTGAGGTGAAGGAAAACAATACTTAAAACATGTTCTTTATTGTTTAGTGGGCAAAAAGTAGACCCATTTCAGAAGAGGTAGAGAAGAAGAAAAAATTGTATTATTGGGAGGATGTGAAGGCACTGAATGAAAACATAAAATGCTATTTTTGTTGCTAAAACTAGTTGAAAGCAATTCATATGACTATACAGAATATTAAAACCTAACACACTGTAACAGCCTTGATTTTTAAGATTTGTTAGGCAGGCATGTAAAGGTAAATATGTATACAAAATAGAAGCCATTGAGCATTGAAAGAGTACATAGTCATTGAACCTAGTTATAAAATCCTAAGGTGAAAAACTGATTTTCACATATACATATCCAAATGTACTTGTTTTTAAACCTGAACTTGCTTTTAAATTATACAAGTAAACACTTTGCCACAAAAAGTCACTTGAAAGTACACAAAATACAGCCCTTTTGTCAGGCTTTTTACAACCCACAGCATCGTTACAGAATGAATGTGGATGGATACCATGAAAATAATTTCTATGTTCGATTATTATACCCAGCTATGATTTTTACAAAAATGACTAAGGAATTTGTGCAATAGCTGATTAATTCTACTAAATTAGATAACTTGTTGTATTTACAATAATTTTAAGTCTCTGTGCATATCATAATTTGAATAGTTAACACCAAATCCCAAGATAATAGTCCATTTTCTATAAATAATTACACTAAATAAAATTACAAATTTTGGTAATGGAACGTCTTCTTAATCATAAACTATCTCCCTGATTTCCAGATAATTCTATATTTCATTTAGTTACAAAAAGTATTAAGGGACTGTAAAAGAGAGTCTGTTGTGAACTGCACTGATGATAGAATGTTTCAATAATGCAAAAAATAGAGGCTGAAACAAGTTTTAAACAACCCTAAAATAAATAAGAAACTATTTGACACAATTTTGTAAATGTGCTAAAGACACCTGGCTAACTTCCATATAAACCTGTACTGGATAAATCTTGAAGCATTCTACAGCTTATCCACAATACCTCTCCCTTTTATCTTTGTGAAAAAATTAGCCCTGCCAACTTGGCTATAAAAGGCTAACTGGACTTTAAAGATGCTTTAGAACTCAAATATATTTCTAGTTCTTATAATACATAGTCTTAAAATAAACTCCACTTTCTTACTCTTGTGTGAGAGAGTCTTACTCTTGTCTTTTGTTTCAAAAGGCCTTTGAGCTAGCTAGAAGAAATCTTGTATCTGGGAAAAAAAGGATGATAATTACCATAAGGAAAACAACTGAAGGTATAAAAACTCGCTGCTATAGCAGATACACAAATGAGAAAAAGAAAAGAATCAAACATTATCAATACAGAAACACACCAAACCATAAAAATAGACAACAAAAAGAGGAATAAAGTAACAAAGAATATTCAAAACAACCAGAAAAAAAAAAAAAAACTAAAGAAACACTGCCTGCAAAAAACATATGCCTGGAATGTCACACATAGACTTAAAGTAAAGGGATGGGAAAAGATATTCTATGCAAATGTATACCAAAATCAAAGAGAAGTAGCTATATATATATGAGATAAAATAGAGTCTAAGTCAGAAACTGTAAAAAAGAGACAAAGATCATTACATAATGATAAAAGGATGAATTCATCAAGACACTATAACAATTATAAATATATATGCCCCCAACCATGAAGCACCCAGACACATGAAGCAAATATTGATAGATCTAAAGGGGGAGATAGGCCCTAATATAATAATAGAAAGGGACTTCAACATTGCACTCTCATTATTAGAAAGGCCATCTGGACAGAAAATCAACAAAGAAACCCTAGATTTGAACTCCTCTATAGAACAAATGGACCTAATAGACATTTATAGAACATTTCATTCACTTCAGGCAGAATACGCACTCCTCTCATCAGCACATAAAACATGCTCCAGGATAGACTATATGTAAGGCCAAAAGTCTCAACAAGTTTACAAAAATTAAATCATGTTAAGCATTTTTTCTGGCTTCAAGGGAATAAAACTGAAAATCAATAACAAGAAGACCTTTAGAAACCACAAATACATGGAAATTAAGCAACATGCTCCTGTATAGCCAATGTGCCATTTAAACTTTTTGAAACAGATAAAAATATAAATACAACATACTAAAACCTATGGGATATAGGAAAAGCAGATAAGAGGGAAGTTTATAACACTAAATTTCTGCATCAAAAAAGTAGAAAATTTTTAAAAAACATCTTAATAACGTATCTCAAGGAATTAGAAAAGCAAGAACAAAACAAATCCAAAACTACTAGAAGGATAAAAATAATAAAGATAAGAGGAGAAATAAATGAAATTGAAATTAAATATATAATACAAAAGATCAACAAAATTAAAATTAGTTTTTTGAAAAGATAAGCAAAATTAAAATAGAGACAAAAATACTAAATAAGAAATGTAAAGTCAGTTTTGTTTTTAAAATCATTATTAACAATTTATTTTGTATCCCTCCATAAAGAATACATATACAAGCATACATAAGCAATATTTCCTTTCTTGTCTTCATTTTTTGTAAACAAATGATATTATACTGAATATGTTATTCTGTAACTTCCTTTCTTCACTCAATGAATGTTGCAACATAGCATCACGTATGTTGCAACATAGCATCACAAAAATATATACCTAATTATCTTGAATACCTGCATGGTACTACATTACATGGACATTTCAAAATTGATTTTTACCAGAGTAAAGTTAATTTTTTGAAAAATTAAGCAATATTGACAAATCATTATCTAGACTAAAAAACAAGACAAGAACCAAATAAATAAAATCAGAAACAAAAAAGACATTACAACTGATGACACAATAATACAAAGGATTTTTAGAGACTATTATGAACAACTATACATCAAAACATTGGAAAATCTAGAGAAAATGAATAAATTCCTGGACATATGCAATACATCAAAATTAAATAAGAAAGAATGAGACTCCTGAACAGATCAATAACAAATAATGAGGTTAAAGCAGTAATGAAGTCTTCCAACAAAGAAAGACCACGACTGGATGGCTTCTCTGCTGCTGAATTCTACCACATAATTTTTAAAGAACTAATGCTAATTCTCAAATTATTCCAAAAAATTGGAAGGAAGAGAATTCTTTCAAACTCATTTTAAAATGTCAGTTTTACCCTGATACCAAGGCCAGACAAGGATGCTACAAGGAAACAAAATTACAGGACTATATCTTTGATGAACATAGATGCAAATATCCTCAAAAAAAAAATACTATCAAACCAAATTCAACAGCACAATGAAAAGAATATTTACCATGATAGAATGTGGTTCATCCCAGGGTTTCAAGTATAGTTCATCACAAACAAATCTATAAATATGATATATGCCATTAACAGAATAAAGGAAAAAAGTCATATGATTATTTCAACAGATGCAGAAAAGGATTTGACATAATTCAACATTTTTATAATGAAAATTATCAAAAAAAAATAGGTATAGAAGGGGTATACCTCAACCAAATGGACACTATACATGACAAACACCCAATTTATATAGCACTTCATGAGGAAAAGTTGAAACTTTTTCTAATATCTAGAAAAGAGAAGGATGCTAATTCTTGCCTCTTCTATTCAACATACCAGAAGTCCTGACCGGAAGTGTTAGGTAAGAGAAATTAAGAAAAGGCCTACAAATTGGAAAAAAGTGGTTAAATTGTCCCTATGGGCAGATTATATGATCTAATATGTAGAAAACCCCAGAGATGCCACCAAAAACTGTGAGAACTAATAAACAACTTGCAGGATACAAAAGCAACATACAAAAATCAGCAGCATTTTAATACCATAACAGCAAACTATCTGAAAAAAATAAGGAAAACATCACATTTATAACATTTACAAAGAATAGATTTAACAAAGGACATAAATGGTCTCTATAAGGAAAATTACAAATGTTGATGAGAGGTATTGAAAGCGATGCTAACAAATTAAAAGATATCACATGCTAATAAACAGGCAGAATTAATATTGTTAAAATAACCATACTACCTAAAGCAATTTACAGATTCAATGCAATTCCTATCAAAAGTACTAATGACATTTTTCTTCTTTTTATCTTTTTCTTTTTCTTTTTCTTTTTTTTTTTTTTTTTTTGATTTTTTGGAGTCTCTTTCTGTTGCCCAGGCTGGAGTGCAGTGGCACAATCTCAGCTCACTGCAACCTCCACCTCCTGGGTTCAAGTGATTCTCCTGTCTCAACCTCCCAAGTAGCTGGGATTACAGGCACATGCCACCACACCTGGCTAATTTTTGTATTTTTAGTAGAGATGGGGTTTCACCATTTGGTCAGGCTGGTTTTGAACTCCTGAACTCAGGTGATTCACCCACCTCAGCTTCCCAAAGTGCTGGGATTACAGGTGTGAGCCACCACGGCAGGCTCAAGAATGACATTTTTCATAGTAATTGAAAAAATAATTCTAACATTTATATGGAACCAAAAAAGAATCTGAATAGTCAAAGTCATTGTAAGCAAAAGAACAAAGCTGGGAGTATCATACTACCTGAATTACAAGGCTGTACTAACCAAAACAGCACAGTACTGCTATAAAAACAACCACATAGACCAATGGAAGAGAATAGAGAACCAAAACATAAATATAGATTTACAGCCAACTGATTTTTATCAAAGACTCCAAGAACATACACTGTGAAAAGAACATCCTCTTTAATAGATGGTGCTGGAAAAGTGGAGATCCCTATACAGAAGAATGAAACTAGATCCCTATCTCTCAGCATATACAAAAAATCAACTCAAAATGGATTAAAGACTTAAACATAAGACCTAAAACTGTAAAAATTCTAGAAGAAAACATTTCAGAAACACTCCAGGGCATTAATATAGGCAAAGATCTTTTGGCTAAGACCTCAAGAGCACAGTAAACAAAAACAAAAAGAGAAAAATGAGACTATATTAACCTAAAAGGCTTTTACTCAGCAAAGGAAACAATCAACAGAATATAGAAACAACCTATAGAAAGGGAGAAAATATTCACAAAGTACACATCTAATAAAGGATTGATATTAAAAATGTATAAGAAACATAAAAACTTAATACCAAGAGAACAAATAATCTGAATTAAAAATGAGCAAAGAGGCTGTGTAGAGTGACTCAAGTCTATAATTTCAGCTTTTTGGGCCAAGGAGGGAGGATCACTTGAGTCTAGATTTTCAAGACTAGTCAAGGCAAAAGAGTAAGATCTTATCTCCACAAAATTAAAAAATTAGCCAGGTGCGGTGGTGTGTGCCTGTAGTCCCAGCTACTCAGGAGGCTGAGGTGGGAGGATCACTTCAGCCCAGGGCAAGGCATCAGCGAGCCGTGACTGCACCACTGCACCTCAGCCACAGCAAAAAAAACAAAAACAAAAACAAAAACAAACTGAAACCCTGTCTTAAAAATACAAAATGAACAAAGAAACAGAATAGACAATTATCAAAAGAAGATATACAAATGGCTGACAGATATATTAAAAAATCTTCAACACTTATCATCTAGAAAATGCAAATGAAAACTACAATGAGATATTACCTCACACCTGTTAGAATGGCTACTAACAGACAAAAGATAACAAGTGTCGATGAACATGTGGACAAAGGGAACCCTTGCAAACTATTGGTAGGAATGTAAATTCGTATAGCCATTATAGAAAACAGTATGGAGGTTCCTTAAAAAAACAAAAATAGAATCACCATATGATCAAGCAATTCAACTGCTGGATATATATCCAAAAAGAGGAAGTCAGTATGTCAAAGGGATAGCTGCACTCTCATGTTTATTACAGCATTATCCAAAATATTACTTTCAGTGGCAAAAAAACACAATTATTTTTGCACCAACGTGACCGTTAAGATATGAAATCAATCTAAGTGTCCATCAACAGATAAATGAATAAAGAAAAAATAGTATATATACACAGGGAAATACTAGTCAGTGATTAAAAAAAAAAAAAAGGAAATCTTGTCATTTGCAGCAACATGAATGAGCCTAGAGGACATTATGTTAAGTGAAATAAGCCAGGCACAGAAAACAAATACTGCATGATCTCACTTATACGTGGAATCAAAAGAGTTGATCTAATAAAGTAGAGAGTAGATTGGTGGTTACTAGATGCTGTTGCAATGGTGGAGGTGTGGTGTATGGGAAGTGTTAGTCCAAAGATACAAAATTTCAGTTAGCTATGATGAATAATTTTAAGAGATCTATTGTTACACATGGTGACTAGTTAATAACAATGTATTGTATTCTTGAAAAATTCTGATAGTAGATTATAAGTGCTGTTACCACAAAAAATGGTAACTTTGTGAGGTAATTCATATTTTAATTAGCTAGATTTAGCAATTCCACAATGTATACATCTCAGAACACCATGTTGTACATAATAAATACATACAATTTTATGTCAATTTAAAATAAAATTAAAATTGTTTTAAAAGCATTTGACAAAGTTCAACAGTCTTTCATGACAAAAACACTCAACAAAGTAGGAATAAAAGGAAACTACCTTAACATAATAAAAATAAATTTTGAAAAGCCCACAGCTAAAGTCATAATCAGTGGTGAAAGACTGAAACTTTTCCTCTAAGATCAGGAAGAAAGCAAGAATGTCCATTCTTGCTGTTCAACATAGTACTAAAAGTCCCAGCCAGAGCAATTGGGAAAAAATATAAAATAAAAAAGAAATACAATAAAATGCATCCAAATTGGAAAGAAAGAAGTAAAATTATCTGTATCCACTGATGACATGATCTTTTATGGAGAAAACTCTAAAGATTCCACAAACAAAAAAAGTTAAAACTAACGAACACTTTCAGCAAATTTGTAGCATACAAAATCAACTTATAAAAATCACTTGCATTTCTATGTATTAATAATGAATAAATTGAAAATAAAATTAAGAAAATCCCATTTACTATAGCACCCAAAAGGATAAAATACATAAGAATAAGTTTAACCAAGG
The DNA here is from genome assembly GCF_002776525.5 of Piliocolobus tephrosceles. NCBI lineage: Eukaryota > Metazoa > Chordata > Mammalia > Primates > Cercopithecidae > Piliocolobus > Piliocolobus tephrosceles. The sequence continues at coordinate 170,145,377 of NC_045437.1, forward strand.
AGGTTTAAAACAGACACCAAGAACTACAAAATATTGCTTAAAGAAAATACACACAAATAGAAAGATATCTCATGCTCATAGATTGGAAGACTTAATACTGTTAAAATGTCCATATTACCCAAAGTGATCTACGAATTTAATGCAATTCCTATCAGAATTGCCATGGCATATTTTACAGACGTATTACAGAAAAAAAAAAATTCTGAAATTCATGTGGAATCTCAAGGGAACCCAAATAGCCAAAACAATCCTGAAAAATAAAACAAGATTGGAGGCATCACACTTCCTGATTTCAAAATTATTACAAAGCAACAGTAATCAAAACAGTATGTCATGGCCATAAGAAAGGCATATAAACCAATGAAACAGAACAGAGTCCAGAATAAACCTACATGTAAATGATCAAGTAGTCTTTGACAAGGGTGCCTAGAATATACAATGGAAAAAGGATAATCTCTACAACAAATGGTATTGAAACAATAGGATGGTGACATGCAAATGAATGAAGTTGGACCCTTACCTTACAGTATATATAAAAATTAACTCAAAATGAATTAAAGATCTAAACATAAGACCTAACACTGTAAAACTCCTAAAAGATAACATAGGGTAAATGCTACAGGATATTGAATTTGGCAATGATTCCTTAGATATGACAGCAAAGCACAGACAAAAAAGCAAAATAGACAAATAGGACTATGTCACAATTTAAAACAACTTCTCATCAAAACAATAATCAACAGATAGAAAAGTAAAGAGATGGAATAGGAGAAAATATTCACAATTTGTATTTCTGAAAAGGGATTAATAACCAGAATATATAAACAACTTCTACAACTCAACAACCAAAAAACCAAATAACCTGATTTAAAAATTGGTAAATAACTTGAATAGATAATTCTCCAAAGAAAATATACAAATGGCCAACTAGAATATGAAAAGATCGATAATCACAAGAGAAATGCACATTAAAACCACAGTGAAATATGCTCGATTAGGATGGGTATTATCAAAAGAATGAAAAAAAAGGGTTTTTGAGGATGTGGAGAAATGGAACACCTTTGCAATTTGAGTAGGATTGTAAAACGATGCAGCCACTGTGGCAAGAAGTATGAAGGTTCCTCAAAAAATTTAAAATAATTTATAATACAGCAATCCCACATTTGGGTATATATCCAAAAGAAATCAATGCAGGATCTCAAAGAGATCTCTGCACACTTATGTTCATAGCAGCATTATTTACAATAGCTAAGAGGTGGAAGCAATCCAAATGTCCATTAAAAGATGAATGGATCAAGATAATGTGGTATATATACACATAAAATGAACTATTATGCCATTTTTGGTAATTTCAACTTTTAGGTTCAGGGTGTATATGTGCAGGTTTGTTACATGAGTATATCGTGTGATGCTGAGATTTGAGGTATGAATAATTCCATCACCCAGGTAGTGAGCATAGTACAAAATTGTTTTTTGACTCTTTCCCCTTCTCTCCTCTAATAGTTTCCAGTGTCTATTGTGGCCATCTTTATGTCCATGAGTACCCAATGTTTTGCTCCACTTATAAGTGAGAAAACCAAATGTAGTATTTGGTTTTCTGTTCCTGAGTTAACTCACTTAGGATAATGGCCTCCAGCTGCATCCATATTGCTGCAAAGACATGATTTCATTCTTTTTAATGGCTTCATAGTGTTCAATGGTGTATTTGTGCCAATTTTTCTTTATCCAGTCCAGCACTGATGCACACCTGGCCTAATTTTGTTTCTTTGCTACTACAAATAGTGCTTCAGGACCATACAAGTGCATGTGTCTTTTTGGTAGAATAATTTATATTCCTTTGGTATATACCCAGTAATGGGATTTCTGTGTTCAATGGTTGTTCTGTTTTAAGTGCTTTGAAAAATTTCCAAACTGCTTTCCACAGTGGTTGAACTAATTTACTTTCCTACCAGCAGTATATAAGCATTCCCTTTTCTCCACAACCTCACCAGCATCTGTTATTTTATGACTTTTTAGTAATAGCCATACTGACTGGTGTGAGATGGTATCTCATTGTGGCTTTAATGTACATTTCTCTGATGATTAGTGATGTTGAGCATTTTACATGTTTGTTGGCCACATGTACATCTTCTTTTGAGAAGTGTCCATTCATGTCTTTTTTCCATTTTTTTAATGGGGTTATTTGGTTTTTTGCTTGCTCAATTACTTAAGTTCTTTATATATTATCTGAAATGCCGTTGAGGCCTTTCCACCATTGTCTTAACTACTTGACTCCTTTTTACTCATGCAAATTTTTGCTGGAATGCCTCCCATGAAAATGAGTTTTTCTACCACATGGCCAGGCTGCAAATTTTTTACACTTTTACATTCTGTGTCCCTTTTAAGTATCAGTTCCAACTTCAGGTCATTTATTTGCTAACACATATAAGAACAGGCTTTTAGAAGCAGCCAGGCTATTTCTGGAATGCTTTGTTGCTTAGAAATTCCTTCCATCAGATAACCTAAATCATCACTATCAAGTTCAAAGTTCCACAGATCCCTAGGACAGAGGCAAAATGCAGCCAAGTTTTTGCTAAGGCATAACAAAAGTAATCTTATTCTAGTTCCCAAAAAGTTCCTTATTTCCACCTAAGACTTTATCAGCCTGGACTTCATTGTACATTTGATTATCAGCATTTTGGTTATGAACATTCAGCTAGTCCCTAGAAAGTTTCAAACTTTCTCTCATCTATCTTCTTCTGAGTCCCCAAACTCTTCCAACCTCTGCCCATTACCCAGTTCCAAAGTCACTTTCACATTTTCAGGTATATCTATAGCAATGCCCCACTTCTGAGTACCAATTTTCTGTATTAGTCTTACCTCAGGTTGCTATAAAAATTCCTATAAAATTTTTCTGTATTAGTCTGTGTTCACATTGCTTCCTGAGATTGAGTCATTTATAAAGAAAATAGGTTTAATTGGCTCACAATTATGCAGCCTGTACAGGAAGCATGATGCTGGCATTTGCTTACCTTCTAGGGAGGCCTCAGGAAACTTACAGTCATGGTGGAAGGTAAAATGGAGCAGACATTTCACAGGGCTGGAGCAGAAGGAAGAGAGAGTGAGGAGGGACTTGCTGCATAGTTTTATAGAACTCAATATCATGAGAACAGCATCAAGGGGATGGTGCTAAACTATTCTGAGAAATCCACCCCCATGATCCAACCACCTCCCACCAGACCCCACTTCCAATATTGGAGCCTATAATTCAACATGAGATTTGGTGGGGACACAGATCTAAATCATATCATATGTTCATCAGGAATGTTGGCTTGATATTTTCTTTTTTTGTTGTGTGTTTGCCAGATTTTGATATCAGAATGATACTGGCTTATAGAATGAGTTAGGGAGGAGTCCTTCTTCCTTGATTTTTGGGAATAGTAAGTAGGATTCATATCAGCTCCTCTTTGTATGTTTGGTAGAATTGGGCTGTGAATCCATCTTGTCCAGGGCTTTATTTGGTTGGTATAATTTTTATTACTAATTTAATTTTGTTACTCATTATTGACATGTTCAGGATTTTTGTTTCTTCTTGGTTTAGTCTTAGGAAGTTGTGTGTTTCTAGGAATTTTCTATTTCTGTGGGATCAGTTGTAATATCACCTTTGACGTTTCTGATTATGCCTATTTGAATCTTCTCTCTTTTTTTCTTTGTTAACATAGCTAGCAGTCTATCAATCTTGTTTATCCTCTCAAAAACCAACTTTTGATTTATTGATTCTGCGGGTAGATTTTTGGGTCTCAATGTCATTCAGTTCTCTGATTTTAGTTGTTTTTCTTCTGCTAGCTTTGTGGTTTGTCCTTTTTTTCTATTTCTATTAGGTGTGATGTTAGATTCTTAATTTGAGATCTTTCTAAATTTTTGAGGTAGGCATTTAGTGCAGTGAGCTTTTAACACTTCCTTTGCAGCATCCCAGAGATTTTGGAATGTTGGGTCTTTATTTTCATTTATTTCAAAGAATTTTTTAAATTTCTGCCTTAATTTCATTGCTTACCCAAAGTTAACTCAGGAGCAAGTTGTTTAATTTCCATGCAATAGTGTGATTTTGAGGGATCTTCTTGGTATTTATTTCTATTTTTATTCCATTGTGATTGGAGAGTATGGTTGGAATGATTTCTTTTTTTTTTTTTTAATTTATTGAGACTTGCTTTTGGCCAGCAAAAAAAAAAGTGTTCTAATCTTGGAATATGTACCACATACAGATAAAAATAATGTATATTCTGTGGTTGATGAGTGGAATATTCTATTAGGTCTTTTAGGTCCAATTGGTCAAATGTCAAATTTAAGTCTAGAATTTATTTACTAGTTTTCTGCCTTGATGATCTGTCCAATACTGTCAGTGAGGTGTTGAAGTCTCCTATTGAGTGGCAGTCTAAGTCTTTTGTAGATCTAGAAGTATTTGTTTTGTTAATCTGGGTGCTCCAATGCTAGTTGTGTATATATGTAAGATAATTGTCTTCTTGTTGAATTGAACCCCACATCATTATGTAATCTCCTTCTTTGTCTTTTTTACTGCTGTTAAAGTATGTTTTATCTGATACAAGAATAGCAACCTCATCTCTTTTTTTGTTTTCTGTTTCAGCGATAGATCTTTCTCCAACTTTGAGTCTATGAATGTTGTCAGTGACATGGGTCTCTTAAAGACAGCAGACAGATGGGTCCTGGTTTTTAATCCAAATTGTCATTTTGAGCCTTTTAAGTAGAACATTTAGACCATTTACATTCAAGGTTTATGTTGATATTAAGGTTTGATCCTATTGAAAGTTGTTAGGTGGTTGCTTTATATTTTCTATCAGATGGTTGCTTTATAGGATCTATGGGCTATTTACTTAAGTGCATCTTTGTGGTAGCAGGTATTATACTTTTGATTCCATGTTTAGAACTCCCTTAAAGATCTCTCATAATGCTGGTGCAGTGGTAACAAATTCCCTTAACATTTGCTTGTCTGGAAAAGATTTTATTTATCCTTCACTGATGAAGCTTAGTTTGGCAAGATATAAAATTATTGCTTGAAATTTCTTTTCTTTAATAATGTTGAAAGTAGGCCTCTAATCTCCCCTGGCTTGTAATATTTCTGCTGAGAAATCTGCTGTTGGCCTGATGGGCTTCCCATTGTACATGATCTGACCTTTTTCTCTAGCTGCTTTTATTTTTTCTTTAGCATTGACCTTGGATAGGCTAGTGACTATATACTTTTATGATGTTTATATTGCAAATATTACATCATTTTTAAAAAGACAGAAATCTGATCACACGCTACAACATGGATTAATCTCAAGGGTATTATGTTAAGCACAAAAAGTTTGTGGCAGATGATAGATGAACCTGACAGTGATAACTTAAGCACACCCTGAGAATGCCCACATATGACAGATGTATACATGGGTATTGTGAATTCAGACTTTTGAGCATGACCAACCTGGAGATTAATTCCTTATCTATAAGAAACATCTGAGGCCCTTGCCCATCCCATGGAACACAGGCGTACAGGTGATCAAGGCCCTTTGTTTGGATTAAATGAAGATTGTCAGGTGGAGGTAGTTGAGGGAAGGGTGATAAGTGAAAATGCTATATAACCTGCATGCTTTCTGCAAGCTGTGGCAGTTCTGTCCAGCCCCCTCTCACTGGACCAACCCTGTTGGTAAGTTCCAAAAAGCCCTATGTCTCATTTCTTATTATTTTAATTGCTGGTGATGGATTTTTAAAATGTTATACATACCAACACATCATTTGCAGCTTCTGGGCTAGGTGATCTCTGAGTTCCCTTCCAGTTTACAATTTCTAGAATCAAAACTAAGAGTTGTGTGTCTCGGTAACTGGTCTCTTTGCCAGGTGACCCCCCCCCCCCCTGGGTTTTAATCTTCCCTATGTGAGCTACTCACCTGGGTTAGTATCCACATTGGGGTGTCATAGAGCTGTATCATGGTTACAAGTCCTCAGCTCTATATGGGTTGACGTTTTGCCCTGTGAACTAGATTAGAGGTCTTTGAACAGCTATTTCACACAGAGAACCCTGTTGCTTAAGTTGAATGTTACATGGACTTCTAAATATGTTTAACATATGAAAGCAGAATTGCTTTGATGTAAGTAGGGCTGGGGAAGAAGGAGTGAATGACTGTGTTCCATTTCCTACCTTATTAGCAGGTCTTTCTCTTCTGAGTAAAGCCTCTATCCAAGTTCAGAAGAAAAACTTTAGGAACTGGAGGAAGGAAAGCAGGAGTCTGAACTTCTTTATCCCTTGCCCCAAACAGAGCAGCTGCTGCTCTTATCAGCTGTACTGAGTTTTCGCTGAAGCTTCTGTTTGAAAAAGGGGTTTAGCTGCTTTAAAAAATATATATTTAAAAAAAAAAAAAAAACCTCCCCTTAGAGCCCCTATGCTTGGGCCCGCTCCCACACTGTGAAGTGTACTTCCATTTTCAATCAATCCCTTCATTCCTTCCTTGCTTTATTTGTGCATTTTGTCCAATTCTTTGTTCAAGATACCAAGAACCTGGACAGCCTTAACAGATTTTGGCGAGCCAGCCTGGAGAGTCTTACAGCGGCTGTTTCCTATTCTTACAAACCTCATAGTATGCTTTGGATGGGGAAACCTGCAGGCGGTGACCACCTAAGGTCAGAGACATCTGGAACTCTAAGATTGGACCCCACAGGAGGATGCTCTGTGGGTTCTGTGGACCTCACACTCAAAAGAAGAGGCTCTTGGCAGAGGTTCTGAGGCCTAGTATTAAACCCTCCTTAGAATTTTCTCTCACAGTTGCAATGCTGCTTGGTCCCAAATTTGTTTAAAATCTGAAGTTTACTGTCTAATGGGAAAGTGGGATGGCATTGCATGTATCCAGGCTTTTGTGTTCCTGTTGTAAGTAGGGAGCCTGGTTAATGTGTGATGCTCTCCTTTTGTACTGTTTGACCCTAGTGCTCCTGTAGTCTGGGAAGGTTTAGCCTTTAAAAATCAAATGGATGGCCAGGTGCAGTGGCTCACGCTTGTAATCCCAGCACTTTGGGAGGCCAAGGCGGGCGGATCACGAGGTCAGGAGATCAAGACCATCCTGGCTAACACGGTGAAACCCCGTCTCTACTAAAACTACAAAAAAATTAGCCGGGGGTGGTGGTGGGCACCTGTAGTCCCAGCTACTCTGAGAGGCTGAGGCAGGAGAATGACGTGAACTCAGGAGGCGGAACTTATAGTGAGTCAAGATCACGCCATTGCACTCCAGCCTGGGAGACAGAGCAAGACTTCTGTCTCAAAAAACAAACAAACAAACAAAAAATCAAACGGCCATGGAGACTGCTTTACCCAAAATTTTGGTTCACAGCCTTCCTTGGATTATCTATTGGGGCAAAGTAAAACCAGCAAGCTTGTATTGCTATCCCATGGCTAAGGTTTCAAGCTATGGGATCTTTGTTTATGTGTGTATACATGTCTAGATGTGTTTATTTGTATGCACACTTATTGTTACATGTTGTGTCTACCAAATTGGCTTGTAAGTAAGACTGCTTATAAATTAAGTAAATAAGTGTTAGCAATTTTCAAGTTCATGTGATTTAAAGTAAAACTTTACTAAACAAGTTATCCTTAAAATTATTGGTGGAATAAAAATAGAAATACCTTCAGAATTGTCAGCATACATTTTGTCTGAATTTTATGTTTGTCTTTGCTAAATATTTTAAAATGTCAGTGTTAATTCAAGCTAGGAGCTGCTTAGGGCAAGTCTGCCTCCCATTCTATTCAAAGTCTCACTGAGATGAATTCATATCTGATTGCTTCCTTTGGAAAGGCTAATTGGAAACTCAAAAGAATGCAACAATTTATCTCCAACCTGTGATCTGAAAGCCCCCAAGACTCCTCACCTTGGTTGTCCCACCTTTCCAGACCAAACCAATGCTTGTTTTACATACGTTAGTTGATATCTCATGTCTCCTTTGTTAAAAGTAATAAGTACAGTGAATGGTATAAATGTCTTAGGTAAACTTTTTGCATAAATTAAAATCCTAAAGTTACTTTTAATTCTCATTTAATATCTGGGTCATTTCCAATTAAGAAGTGTTGTAATATGGGGAAATATGTTTCTAAAACTGTGAATTGTTCTTACCCGTAAATGCCCACTATTATTCAGGATTTCTTGCTTTTTAGGGTTCCACTAAAGTTTTAGGTTACTAAGGATATAATTTTAGTTAACACATAATTCTGTATACAAAATGTGCCAGAAAGGGTTATAAGTGAGAAAAAAAAGAATAATTTTGTCTAATTCGGAAGTTATCTAAGAGTTAGTTCAAATTACAGATTTGAAAAGGTTATTTATGAAACAATGTGGTAAGAAATCATTAAGTAGGGGAGAAAGATGTGGAAAAAGTTTAAGTAATAAAATATTCAAAAAAAAAACCAAACCTGACCTAGACGAGGGCATGAGATATGCTCATTAATTTTTCAGATGACACAAATAGGGATTAAACAAACTGCACAAATTGAAATTATAAGCACCAGTGAATGCTGAATAAATAGATTGAAAAGATGGTGGAATTCTGAGGCTACCAAGCCAAACAAATAAAGTGTTACTGTTTAGAACAGAACTCCAATTTTGAAGAGAACATAAATAGAAGTCAACTTGGCGTGTAAGGTCCCTTGGCCCTATTGCCTGCTTACTGGCACTCCATGAGGAGCTACAATTCAGGCTGGACTTCAAAATCTACAGGAATGGAAAGCATCTCAGGCAGCGAGGTTAATGAAAGGTCTGTAACATAAAGCTTAAGAAAACAGCAAAGTAACCAAAATTTTTCCATCATGATAAAAATACTATGAAGAGAGTCAACATTAAAGAAATAATAAAGACTGCAAAGGCAGCAAAGGGAAATAGATACATTGAATTACGTCAAAATCTAAAACTTCTGTATACCAAGGACACTATCAGTAGAGTGAGAAGATAACCCATGGAAAGGAAGAAAATATATATCTGAGGCTAGGATGGTGTGTCGTGCCTGTAATCTCAGCAGTTTGGGAGGCCAGGGTGGGAAGATTACTTGAGGTCAGGAGTTCAAGGCTACAGGGAGCTGTGATTACACAACTGGACTCCAAGCTCAGAAAACAGAGCAAGATCCTGTCTCAAAAATAAAATATATATACACACTATATATATAAAATACACTATATATATAATACTATATATATACACTATATATAATACTATATATACTATATATAAAATATATATACAGTATATATACACACTATATATAATATATATAGTGTGTGTGTGTGTGTGTGTGTGTGTATATAGCAGACATGCCCTGCTCCAGAATAGGATGTATTTATCGTATTTGTGTCTCTTTCATCTGTGTTTGGGTGAAAATAATAATCCATCCATATGTTAATCTAGTCTTTTGTACCATTTTTAATCAGTGTTTTTTCATATAGCATTACAGAATGATAACTTCAGGCAAGTCTTTAAGACTAAGCTAGAGCTGACTAGCAGATAACCAGTGATTAAAGTCAGCAGTCACTATTGAGACCAGAGTTTGTTATTTGGACATTAGAAATGTTTGTCATTAAAATGAAAAGCAGGGTTAGTCAGTTAATGAATCTGGCACAACAGCATCTGGAAGGAAGGAAGGAAGGACAAAACACTGAATAAGTTCAGAAACCAAGGAGACATTATGAGCCAACAAGGTCAATGCCTACATGTTCCCTTTTCTCTCCACAAGATTTGAACTTCCTATAAATCCAATCATTTAAGATGGCAACCTGCTCCAGCTCTGGAAAGCTTGAATGCCTGTGAAATGCCAACATAAATGAAAATTTAATAGCTTTCCACCTGCAGCACCTGTGCAGATAAATTGTACCAGGCTTCAAACAAGTTGAAGAGCCTCAATATGTTATATATGGAGCAGCTGGTCCAGTCAATGTTCATTTGCTGAATGGTTTCTGTAATCCCAGCTTGAGCTGGAAAGGAATCTCTAGAAAAGTAGTTAACTCAGAGCGTCCATGCAAGAAGCATCTGTCATCTAAACTACTTCGTGGGAGATGCCTGCCTTCTCAGCTGTGGCAAATGATGAGAAAGTCTGCCATCAGAAAGAGCAACAATGTTCGTCAACACATGCTTTCCAAAGTGACACAGCAAGTCTCCTTTGCCACTAGCTCAGGTTGCTAACTCCTGGCCCCAAATCAGAGTCATTTACCCAACACCCTCCTTGGAATAAAATGAACACTTGGTTATTCATGATACTTTTTGGCCCTGTCCCATCAAAACGCACTTTAATAACCTGTTTATCTACTAAGAATATATATTCTGTCATTGTTTCTACTCTGCCAAGTCTGTAAGTATTCTTTTCAAAAAGAAGAATGAAGAAAGAAAGTCATGTTTGGGAGCAGAACATTAGAAGCCTTGCAACAACCCAACAAACTGCATGACACTGTCTTACTCCCAGAATTATCCCACTGGGTACAAATACATATTATAGGGATAGTATATTTTTCATATAAAATGTTTCCTTTGGAAAATAAATTGTTCTATTACAAAGATACATGTATGCCTATGTTCATTGCAGCACTATTCACAATAGCAAAGACATGGAACCAGCTCAAATGCCCATCAATGATAGGCTGGATAAGGAAAATGTGGTACATATATACCATGGAATACTATGCAGCCATAAAAAGGAACAAGATCATGTCCTTTGCAGGGGCATGGAGGGAGCTGGAAGCCATTATCCTCAGCAAACTAACACAGGTACAGAAAACCACTCACTCACATGTTCACACTTATAAGTGGGAGCTGAACAGCGAGAATACATGGACATAGGGAGGGGAACAACACACACTGAGGCCTGTTGAGAGGGTGGGGGAAGGGAGAGCATCAGGATAAATAGCTAATGCATGCAGGGCTTAATACCTAGGTGATGGGTTACCAGGTGCAGCAAACCACCATCGCACACATTTACTTATGTAACAAACCTGCACATCCTGCACATGTATTCTGGAACTTAACATTTTTAAAAAATGTAACCTCTGTTTGTATGCAATGGCCTAAACATGCCCTATCTTCTCATGTGATTATTAGTTATTAATGTTCTTTAATTGAACATTATGAGATCTGTTCCTTTGTTGATTTATATCTACTATCACTGACCCTAATCAGTGATATCAAGGATCTTCAGTAAAAAGAAAAGAATGATTGCATATACATAAACATATGTTTATACGTACCTTCCAAAACTAATAAAATCACATGCTTGAAAATCAATAAAGGTAAGAGACCCTTTTATGCGCCATGTCCACCCGTTTTCACATTGTCTCAATTCTACTATTGATTTTGTCTTCCATTTCTAGATCCTTTTCCATCCTTTCAACTTATCTTAAGAGTGAGCAAACTAAATGGCTTTAATGAATACCCACCCCATGCCTTCCTCCACTACTGAAACCTTGTCATGCATTTCCAATGTGAGCACCTTGCCTGAGCCACCCCTTAAATCCCCATGATAGGGAGAGGGGGTGGCTCAAAATTTTCCATGAGAATGAGATTAGATGCAAATAACCACCCAAACCTTCAGTCTAGACTAGATTGTTCTAAATTTTACTTTGAGGAAAAGGATTTCTTTAAATGATGGTCATGCAAAATGGTCATCTATTGGGAATGTACTTTAGCATTTAGCATTTCTTAAGGAAAAGCAAATGACACTTGGTTTTTTACAAACCCTTTATAATCTATCTGATGGCTCAAAATCTATTAAGAAGATTATTATGGATGATTTTATAGCCAAATACACTGGCTTACAATTTCTACCAGTACTGGTTCTGTCTTCAAAGCCTAATGATTATTTCTACACATAGCTTTACATTTCAATTGTTTATCATTCCCAAGCCATCAGACATGGATTAGGAACAAAGTCAAAGTAACAGGAAATTATATCTTAGTATTATTTTTAAACAATTAATTATTCCCAATTCAGTGAAGTGAATTTTGTTTTACACCAAATTACAATAATTCAGCTCTAATCTGTAACTTCAGTGCTAGGCTCTACTTACTGGAAGTTTAGTTCATTTGATTCCTGGACTTCAGCACAGAAGACCTCAGTTCCACTTCTCATTTCTGCCACTGAGTTCCTGAGTAATCATCACTGGGTCAAATGAAATTCCTTTGCATAGTTGAGCATGTTGCATACAAATAATTTCACCCAAATGTTTTATTTTAATATATTTTAACACTTTGGGAATATACTAGAAATTACTAACTCACATGTATTATAGACATGATTTTAACACATTTTGGTGAACATCCTTTCAAGGTATTGCCTTATCAAACCATTCTTGTGTGCAAATCTCAGTATAAAGCTTCTATAGGCCAGGCATGGTGGCGCACGCCTGTAATCCCAACACTTTGGGAGGCTAAGGAGGGCAGATTGCTTGAGCTCAGGAGTTCAAGACCTGCCTGACCAACATGGTGAAACCCCATCTCTACTAAAAATACAAAAATTAGCCAGGCATGGTAGCGGGCGCCTGTAGTCCCAGCTACTCAGGAGGCTGGTACACAAGAATCGCTTGAACCCAAGAGGCGGAGGTAGTAGTGAGCCTAGATCATGCCACTGTACTCTAGCCTGGATGACAGGATGAAAATCTATCTCAAAAAAAAAAAAAAAAAAAAAGCGGGGGGCGGAGCAAGATGGCCGAATAGGAACAGCTCCAGTCTCCATCTCCCAGCGCTAGCGACACAGAAGACCGGTGATTTCTGCATTTTCAACTGAGGTACTGGGGTCATCTCACTCGGGAGTGCCGGACAATCCGTGCGGGTCAGCTGCTGCAGCCTGACCAGCGAGAGCTGAAGCAGGGGGAGGCATCGCCTCACCTGGGAAGCGCGAGGGGGAAGGGAGTCCCTTTTCCTAGCCAGGGGAACTGAGACACACAACACCTGGAAAATCGGGTAACTCCCACCCCAATACTGCGCTATAACACCAGCACACCGGAGAATATATCCCACACCTGGCCGGGAGGGTCCCACGCCCACAGAGCCTCCCTCCTTGCTAACACAGCAGTTTGCGGCAATCTAACCGCAAGGCAGCAGCGAGGCTGGGGGAGGGGCACCCACCATCGCTGAGGCTTAAGTAGGTAAATAAAGCCGCTGGGAAGCTCGAACTGGGTGGAGCTCACAGCAGCTCAAGGAAACCTGCCTGTCTCTGTAGACTGCGCCTCTGGGGACAGGGCTCAGCTAAAGGAGCACAAGCCTGTGCAAACGCGAATGACTCTGTCTGACAGCTTTGAAGAGAGCAGTGGATCTCCCAACACGGAGGTTGAGATCTGAGAAGGGGCAGTCTGCCTGCTCAAGTGGGTCCCTGACCCCTGAGTAGCCTAACTGGGAGACATCCCCCACTAGGGGCAGTCTGACACCCTACACCTCACAGGGTGGAGTACACCCCTGAGAGGAAGCTTCCAAAGCAAGAATCAGACAGGTGCACTCGCTGTTCAGCAATATTCTGTCTTCTGCAACCTCTGCTGCTGATACCCAGGCAAACAGGGTCTGGAGTGGACCTCAAGCAATCTCCAACAGACCTATAGCTGAGGGTCCTGACTGTCAGAAGGAAAACTATCAAACAGGAAGGTCACCTATACCAAAACCCCATCAGTACGTCACCATCATCAAAGACCAGAGACAGATAAAACCACAAAGATGGGGAAAAAGCAGGGCAGAAAAGCTGGAAATTCAAAAAATAAGAGCGCATCTCCTCCTGCAAAGGAGCACAGCCCATCGCCAGCAACGGATCAAAGCTGGTCAGAGAATGATTTTGATGAGATGAGAGAAGAAGGCTTCAGTCCATCAAACCTCTCAGAGCTAAAGGAGGAATTACGTACCCAGCGCAAAGAAACTAAAAATCTTGAAAAAAGAGTGGAAGAATTGACAGCTAGATTAATTAATGCAGAGAAGGTCATAAACGAAATGACAGAGATGAAAACCATGACACGAGAAATACGTGACAAATGCACAAGCTTCAGTAACCGACTCGATCAACTGGAAGAAAGAGTATCAGCGATGGAGGATCAAATGAATGAAATGAAGCGAGAAGAGAAACCAAAAGAAAAAAGAAGAAAAAGAAATGAACAAAGCCTGCAAGAAGTATGGGATTATGTAAAAAGACCAAATCTACGTCTGATTGGGGTGCCTGAAAGTGAGGGGGAAAATGGAACCAAATTGGAAAACACTCTACAGGATATCATCCAGGAGAACTTCCCCAACCTAGCAGGGCAGGCCAACATTCAAATTCAGGAAATACAGAGAACGCCACAAAGATACTCCTCCAGAAGAGCAACTCCAAGACACATAATTGCCAGATTCACCAAAGTTGAAATGAAGGAAAAAATCTTAAGGGCAGCCAGAGAGAAAGGTCGGGTTACCCACAAAGGGAAGCCCATCAGACTGACAGCAGATCTCTCGGCAGAAACTCTACAAGCCAGAAGAGAGTGGGGGCCAATATTCAACGTTCTTAAAGAAAAGAATTTTAAACCCAGAATTTCATATCCAGCCACACTAAGTTTCATAAGTGAAGGAGAAATAAAATTCTTTACAGATAAGCAAATGCTTAGAGATTTTGTCACCACCAGGCCTGCCTTACAAGAGACCCTGAAGGAAGCCCTAAACATGGAAAGGAACAACCGGTACCAGCCACTGCAAAAACATGCCAAAATGTAAAGACCATCGAGCCTAGGAAGAAACTGCATCAACTAATGAGCAAAATAACCAGTTAATATCATAATGGCAGGATCAAGTTCACACATAACAATATTAACCTTAAATGTAAATGGACTAAATGCTCCAATTAAAAGACACAGACTGGCAAACTGGATAAAGACTCAAGACCCATCAGTCTGCTGTATTCAGGAGACCCATCTCACACGCAGAGACATACATAGGCTCAAAATAAAGGGATGGAGGAAGATCTACCAAGCAAATGGAGAACAAAAAAAAGCAGGGGTTGCAATCCTAGTCTCTGATAAAACAGACTTTAAACCATCAAAGATCAAAAGAGACAAAGAAGGCCATTACATAATGGTAAAGGGATCAATTCAACAGGGAGAGCTAACTATCCTAAATATATATGCACCCAATACAGGAGCACCCAGATTCATAAAGCAAGTCCTCAGAGACTTACAAAGAGACTTAGACTCCCATACAATAATAATGGGAGACTTCAACACTCCACTGTCAACATTAGACAGATCAACGAGACAGAAAGTTAACAAGGATATCCAGGAATTGAACTCATCTCTGCACCAAGC
>NC_045437.1:170160681-170376037 GCF_002776525.5 Piliocolobus tephrosceles
ATTAAACTAAAGAGCTTCTGCACAGCAAAAGAAACTACCATCAGAGTGAACAGGCAACCTACAGAATGGGAGAAAATTTTTGCAATCTACTCATCTGACAAAGGGCTCATTTCCAGAATCTACAAAGAACTCAAACAAATATACAAGAAAAAAACAAACAACCCCATCCAAAAGTGGGGAAAGGATATGAACAGACATTTCTCAAAAGAAGACATTCATACAGCCAACAGACACATGAAAAAATGCTCATCATCACTCGCCATCAGAGAAATGCAAATCAAAACCACAATGAGATACCATCTCACACCAGTTAGAATGGCAATCATTAAAAAATCAGGAAACAACAGGTGTTGGAGAGGATGTGGAGAAATAGGAACACTTTTACACTGTTGGTGGGATTGTAAACTAGTTCAACCATTATGGAAAACAGTATGGCGATTCCTCAAGGATCTAGAACTAGATGTACCATATGACCCAGCCATCCCACTACTGGGTATATACCCAAAGGATTATAAATTATGCCACTACAAAGACACATGCACACGTATGTTTATTGCGGCACTATTCACAATAGCAAAGACTTGGAATCAACCCAAATGTCCATCAGTGACAGACTGGATTAAGAAAATGTGGCACATATACACCATGGAATACTATGCAGCCATGAAAAAGGATGAGTTTGCGTCCTTTGTAGGGACATGGATGCAGCTGGAAACCATCATTCTTAGCAAACTATCACAAGAAGAGAAAACCAAACACCGCATGTTCTCACTCATAGGTGGGAACTGAACAATGAGCTCACTTGGACTCGGGAAGGGGAACATCACACAATGGGGCCTATCATGGGGAGGGGGGAGGGGGGAGGGATTGCATTGGGGAGTTATACCTGATATAAATGATGAATTGATGGGTGCTGACGAGTTGATGGGTGCAGCACACCAACATGGCACATATATACATATGTAACAAACCTGCACGTTATGCACATGTACCCTAGAACTTAAAGTATAATAAAAAAATAAAAAATAAAAAATAAAAATAAAAAAATAAATAATTGAAGCTTTAACTGAAAAAAAAAAAGCTTCTATAAAAATCTGTGTGTATAAATGACCATCTGTTAAGTATTTCTTAGTGAAAATACATATTAGCTCTGGTCTTTTTCTTTTTTAAAGTCAGTGCCTGATTTACTCTCATTCTTCAGATGTACAAGCAAGTCCCCACATATGTGGATGGCTTTATTGAGGCCTATCTGCTAAGCCAGCCCATAGTGGGCATGTACAACACCTGGTCATTATTACATAATCTGTGGTAGTGTAGCAAGAGGACGCTAGTGAAAAAAAACTGCGACTAAGTTACTACAAGGGTTAGTTAATGAGATTTTGCAATCATGTTATGAAATCATCCTGGAGTTTCAGGGTGACAAATTTGAATTATAAAGGGTTAGAAGAGGCCTTAATCTGGGTTTCTTGCAACCAGATAGAATTTTGTATAGGGAGAACCAAGGAGAATAGAGAATCCATGATCCTTGAATATCCCTTAGCCTGATATTTCTTGGTATAATTTGCTAAGTGCACATCCTTTGAGCTTATCACAGTAAACTGTATCTTCTATAAGATTTATATAACTCATTTTTCCCATATCAGTAACCCAGTCATGCAATAACATGACCCTCCCACGTTTACGCCAGGTAAGATTCAGACTAATCTGCGTGGAACATAGTCTTATCATGTAATAGTCGATTTTCCAATAAGAATTTAATTTCTAGCAGGTCATGTCTTCATTTTGTTGAATTATAAATTTTAGTACTTACCTGTCTGACTTTGATGTTTATAATGAGAAATACAAGCAGCAGTTAGATATTGTTGGTGATTAAATTTTGAAATGAAAATTTCTTACCATCTCTTTCATGTTTCTGGATAAATAACGAGTGCAGTGAGAGTATACCGCAGGCTGTTACCATTTTCAGCTACCTGTCTGTTGAATCAGTGTTTTCATATATAATTATGTTTTGGAATTCTACAGAATATTATATCTGAAAAAATTATTCAATTGCTGAGAAAATAAGAGTTTGAAAACTGCTATTTTGAAGATACAACCACTGATACCATTTGCAAACCATCCTGATAGGCAAACACAAAACACTGAATGTACGGTCCCAGGTGTATTTGGAAGGCAGAACCATCCTATGAGTAGGCATCACTAGTGAGAGACTTCTTACCTCTTGCCAACCTGACACACAGAGGGAACAGTTCCCCAAAATCAAATGTGCAGTCAATGCACGAAACTAGAAAAGTAAACCTGGGAAGACATGAAATTTGGACTTTGCCTACCTCAGAAAGAATGAAAAATAGGTGTCATGATGATAAAATGTTATCAACATTTACTATAAATGTGGGGTGCTTCTGACCTTGCTTTTATAGTTACGATAAAGAAGCAGTTGTAAGATATTAAGCTGTGATTATATATGGTTTCCAGGTGAGCCCTTAACCTTCCTGTCCCCTTCAGTCCCTTCCTATTGGTCTCTATTCATTTGCTTCCTAGAAATGGGCTCCAAATTCAAAATCAAGCTACTCCTATTAAGTTATGCAGGTATAGCCTTCCAATTAAACTTGTATTGAGAAGATAATCTGCTTTTTACTAAGAAAGAACTTATACGTTGCTTCCATTTTCACTCCTTTTATTCCTCAAATAGGAGAACAAAGTGAGAAAGGTAGAGAGTTGCACTTTTTACTTTGCTTTTTAAAAAATAAAGTAGTAAAAGAATATGAACTGACAGCCAATTGCCCTCTCATATCCATTCTTCTAACCTTGGTTAATAGCTACCAATTTAATCTAGTATTCCTATGTCACCAATCACTACTGTTTGCAGACAATTGAATTCAGCAAGATTCCACAGCTGTACATGACATTGGAATTAAATGACATTGGAACTGTTTATCTTAGATTATTTACCCCTTAGCATTTCACATAAGTGATACCTACTGTATTAGTCCGTTTTCACAGTGCTGTAAAGAACTGCCCAAGACTGGTAATTTATAAAGGAAGGAGGTTTAATTGACTCACAGTTCCATGTGGCTGGGGAGGCCTCAGGAAACTTACACCATCTTGGTGGGGCAAAGGGGAAGCAAGGCACATCTTCTCAGGGTGGCAGGAGAGAGACGGGGCAGGGGAAATGGCCACTTTTAAAAACATCAGATCTCATGAGAACTCACTATCACAGGACAGCATGGGGGGAACTATCCCTAGGATCCCATCACTTCCCACCAGGTCTCTCCCTTGACACGTGAGGATTATAATTTTGAGATGAGATCTGGGTGGGGACACAGAGCCAAACCGTATCCCTACTCTTATATGCTTAAAGTGAATGCATTTAAGTATAAAATTAATAGAGTCATTATGCTTTTTATACCACCTTTACACTGTATAATTATTTTAAAAATACTGTAAGTAAATAATGTGTATAGGGAAATGTAAGTTAACCACAAAGGTAACTTTAGCAAGATCACCAGTGCTTGCTTTGAGCCAACCATTCAGCTGGTGAAATGTGACCCTTGCCATGGTAAATACGTGGCTTGCTGTCTGTTGTACTATGGTGACATGGTTCCCAAAGACGTCATTGCTGCCATTGCCACCAGGAAGACCAAGTGTACTATCCAGTTTGTGGATTTTTGCCCCACTGGCTTCAGGGTTGGTATTAACTACCAGCCTCCCACTGTGGTGCCTAGTGGGGACCTAGCCAAAGTACAGAAAGTTGTGTGCATGTTGAACAACACGACAGCTGTCGCTGAGGCCTGGGCTCACCTGGACCACAAGTTTGACCTGATGTATGCAAAGCATGCTTTTGTTCACTGCTACGTGGGTGAGCGGATGGAGGAAGAAGAGTTTTCTGAAGCCCGTGAGGTCATGGCTGCCCTTGAAAAGGATTATGAGAAGGCTGGAACAGATAGTGCTGAGGGAGAGGATGAGGGTGAAGAGTATTAACCTGTATGCTATACTTTTATACTCCATTGTCTTGGGACTGTCTCATTTTTGTTCTGTGAAAATGTCCATTATGCCCCTAAATTGTCAATAAAAGTAATAATTCCATTTTAACTGTCAAAAAAAACCTCATTAAGCATGTTACTCTTAGTGAAATCAATGCATGGTCTAGCCTCATATAAGAAACAGAAAAACAAAAAACAATCTATTAAAAGATTATTTAATAGATATTAATAGATGAATAGAAAGCAACTTGACAACTTTGTTTCCTCAAGAAAATGTCTTCATATGGTTTCTCCCAGACTCAAACTCAGTAATAAACGTCCTAGTTCAAGTAGTTAAATGTGAGAAATAGGGTAGGGGATATCCAACAGGGCAGTAAGACGGTGAGAAAGAGAAGAGAAACAAAAGCATTAAAGGGTCTGTTATTAACTGGGTAATATTATAGGCAACTGGAGTTAATCCACAGAGAAACTCTGGGAATCAGAAAATTCCACTTGAAGGAGAAGGGAGCTAGGGCATTTGTGTACCCCTCCCATCAGTCCCTGGTTAAGAGCTGTTCCTGGAGAGTTCTTAGCTCCCATCCCTTCCTCCCTGCTGTCTACACAGACGGAGCAGGCATCAATAGCTTATGGAAGCTCTTGGGCTGGAAGATGGCAGACACCATCTGCCAGTTGGAAGTCTGCCAGAGTGCACCAAAGAGGTAAGATCTAAGAGATACTGGAGGGACACTGAAAGAGTTGCCAATAGAAGACAAATACCAAGTGCAAATTCAGAGGGGTGCACAAGTCATCTAAGCAATTGAGCAAAGATAATAAGACTCTTTTGACAAAAGCCTAAGATGAATTACTCTCTATGATTTTAATAATACTTACTGGTTACCATTTATTACACAGCTCCTATGTGCCAAGTATTTCTTTGAGCAACCAATATCCATGATCTCATTTAAAGTTCACAGCAACCCTATTATGATCATCACCAATTTACAGATGGGGAAGTTAGGGTTAGAGGGATTAAGAAATTTCCTGAAGTAACAAACCAGAGTAAGTTCTCTTTCTGCCTCCCATTGCTTTCTTAGGTCCTTAGATTGAGAGAAATCTTTTCCTTAGAATGAGTATACACTAAGCTCTAGAAATTGTATCTAAAGAATATGACCATCCACAACCTTCAGAGAAAGACCTGTGTCTTCATATCTTTGAAACGACAGCCTGTGTACCAAAAATGAAGAAATTTCCCACCTGGTAGCCCTGCCAAATGGGCCAAATTTCTCATAAAATCTTTTATGAGAAGCTCTCATTTCATGCTCTGTGCCTGCCTCTTTCAAGTTAGCACTTTTCTTTCTCTGTTTCTTTTTCTTATTCTTTTTCTTTTTCTTTTTGAAATAGAGTCTCACTCTGTCACCCAGGCTGGAGTGCACTGGTGTGATCTCAGCTCACTACAACCTCCACCTCCCGAGTTCAAGTGATTCTCCTGCCTCAGCCTCCCAAGTAGCTGGGATAACAGGCTTGTGCCACTACGCCCAGCTAATTTTTATTGTATTGTTAGTAGAGATGGGTTTTCACCATGTTGGCCAGGCTGGTCTTGAACTCCCAACCTCAAGTGATCTGCCCACCTCAGCCTCCCAAAGTGTTGGGATTACAGGCGTGAGCCATCACACCCAGCCAAGTTTAACATTTTTAAAGAGCTGCAAGCTCCATTAATTACAAGACCATCTCTGCATCTGTTTCCTTTCCCATCTGACTTCCATTCACACTGCCTGGTCATTGATGGGGAAGTTTATTTTTTGTAGCATCCTTCCAATCTGACTTTTCTTTTACCTCTTCACATTCTGGCAATTTTATTCTAAATCTCCAGTTAGAACTTTAAAATAGATTTTTAAAGAACTTTGAGGTTAGAACCTCAAAGACCTAATGTGTAACCATCTTCTATAATAAACCTAAATTCAAATCCATTTTAAGTAGCCTTTTGGGCAAAATACTATTTTATACTCATGTGCATTTATTTTCTCTTATTCCTGATTCTCCAAATCTTTCTTAAAACTTTCAAACTTTAAGTCCTTTTACGCTATCATACCCAATTTTCAATTATTTGTATCAAAGGAAAAGGATATCATGGGGAAACCCCTTCTATGTTATTTTATCAGTCTAATTTCTAGACAAAAGCTTTGGAGTGGTAATAGATAGAAGAAATGTACATCCAAATAAGCTGTAAGCGAGGAAGACAGACCAACCATTAGCAATGAAGGTCAAATCCTAATACAACAAAAGCCATGGAGAATACTGATATCCTTTGTTGGAGTGACATTTCACAGACATTGGTACCTTGTTAAAGATTACATTTCCAAGATCAGAATGTATAATGATGAAACATGCTCAGGAATAGAAAGCAAGAGGGTTTTACTAACAGTAGCCCTCTAGAATTTATAAATGGTACTGGATGACTGACAGGAAGATAAGTAGCACATTACCTTTAAGGGAATTTTGTTACTTTCAAACCACGCAGGGTGGCAGGGAGGCAGTGGGGGTGTCTGCAGTGATTAGTCTTCCTTCTTGCACCTTGGTTGTGAAACACAATTCAGTGTTAATCTAAATGTAGACATAGGTGTGCGTGCATAGGTGTGTGTGCACATACACACACACACACACACACACACACACACACGGAGAAAAGGAAACCTTTCACAAGTCTGTGCTTGACAGACCTGAAGATCTTTTATCAATGTGACTGGGGACTTCCTTCACATCCTGCAATTCATTCCACAGGAAGACTTAACCTTCCTCAAAAGTGAAGCTAAAGAGTCTTCCAGGAGTGGCTCCCTCCCCTGAGGTAGGCCTAAGTCTTCTTCTCTTAAAATAAAAACAAGGTAAATATTTTAGAAAGCCAAGAGACTTAGACCAGTCTATACACTAAAATGTATTGAAATTCATTCATATAGAGAATTCATTTCTTATTTTAACATTACTTCTGAAATGTTTGAGTAGATCTGGATCTCACACACACACACACACACACACACACACACACACACACAGCCTTTGGTGGAGAAGAGAGGGTGTTAAATAAGTGATGTATTCAGCAACTAGTTTAAAGAGGAGAGATGCTTTCTGGCTTTTTGATAACTTCTTCTGAAGCAAAAAATGGTTACCTGTGGTGAGGTCCAATCAAAACTCCATTGCCTCCTTTGAGGTGAGCCCACGAGGCCTGTCCCGCTCTGTTCTAGGGGAGCAGCACTGCATGCTGAGCTGGTGCAGATTTGGACCAGAGAAATTTTTTTGAAGAAATTTACAATTACTCCACATTTGCCACTGCTTACAACATGTGGCATACATTGCCTCAGGCGGTGCAACTCATTTAATCATCACGATCATTAATTAAATCTTTTTCTCATGACAAAGAAAGAAGCTACTGAATGTGTAGGAAGGGCCCATAAAAAGGAATATGATCAAAGGTCATTAAATAACCCTTTCATCCTCACAAGTGTGTGGGGATAGAAAGAAAAGAAGGTAAAGAGGACCAGGAGTCATAAGGCTAGAAATTCTGCAGTGTCTTGGCCCTTACTGCTACAACTTCTAGGTCTCTGCCCCAGAATTCCTTAAATTTTATTTTTTTCCATCAGTGTTATTTTCACTTGGCTACTGTTGGGAAAAAGCTGAGGGCTGGGAAAAAGGTTGAGGCAGGTCTTGCATGTCTGACGTAATGCCCAGGGCTCAGGGCATAAAACCCCTCGTCGTCCCTGGAATCAGTTCAGACTTGCTGGTTCCTTGTTTCTAACTTAAACTAGAAGAACGTGCTCCCCATGATCTCAAGTAGCAGAATATGTTCCACATGCTTCAAAGGAAATGCTAAACCATCACAGCTGTAGATCATGCGCTTGCCCTTTTGACCCCCACATTCTCACCACCTGTTTCTTTGTTTGATCACCAATAAATAGTCTGGGCTGCCAGTGCTCGGGGCCTTCACAGCCTCCATACTCGTGTTGGCTGCCTGGACACACTTTCTCTCTCAAACTGTCTTTCCTTATTCCTTTGACTCCGCCAGACTTCATCACCCCTACGACCTGGTGTTGGGACCTGATCACCCCAACAGGCTACTACATGTGCAAGACCGTTTTTCTTTTTCCTTTTTTTTTTTTGAGACAGAGTCTCACTCTGTCACCAGGCTGGAGTGCAACGGCGTAGTCTCAGCTCACTGCAACCTCTGCCTCCAGGTTCAAGCGATTCTCCTGCCTCAGCCTCCCAAGTAGCTGGAATTACAGGTGCCTGCCACCACGCCTAGCTGATTTTTGTATTTTTAGTAGAGACAGGGTTTCACCATGTTGGCCAGGCTGGTCTTGAACTCCTGACGTCCTGATCCACCTGCCTCGGTCTCCCAAAGTGCTGGGATTACAGGCATGAGCCACCGCGCCCAGCCACCAGACCCTTTTTCTATAGTGATCACCCCTTTGGATCCTAAGGTAATTTAGAATAATACAAAGAGAGATCTGCCTTACAGAATCAGGAAATATACTGAGCATGTTACTCTTAGTGGAATCAATGTGGTGGTGCAGCCTCATGTAAGAAACAGAAAAACAAAAAAATGAAACTCACTGTCCCCTACCCTTCACCTTAGCCCCAGCGACCTACCTAGTCCCGTATGGGACACTGGTCCACACACAGAAGAATTTGAGCTTACTCCATGTTGGCTGATGCTCAGTTAAATCCACTCCATACCCAGGTACCTTAGTGACTTCTCTAAAATACACATCTGATGAAGTCACTTTTCTGCTTATTAGCCCGTAGAACAAGTCCAAACTTGTTAACACGGTCAACAGAGCTCTGTCTCCCTTCCCAGTCACTCTTTCCCTTGAATTTTATGTCCAACCATACTGAAGAATGTGCACATTCTCTTCATCTTAGAGATTCTGTACAGACTTTCCTTCTGCCCAAAACTTTTCCATTTCTCCATCTTTGCCAGGGAAAGTCCTGGAAAATTCTTAGTCACCCTGCAGAACTTCAATGTCACTTCTGCTGAGAGTCTTTCCTGGGTCCCCCATTCCCTACCACAACAACTAGACTTAATTAGCTGATGCTCCTGTTTGCCTCCACAGTTTGCACTTACTTCTTCTATCTCCTACATTGTCATTGCCTATTTATTTATCAGTCTCTCTGACTGAACTATAAGCTCCTTAAAGCCTGATAATTCGTTTTCTTCACTGTTGTATCTCAAAACCCAGAATACTACCTAACACATGACAGTAACTCAATAAATACCTAGGAACAGATGAATGAATGACAAGCTGGCCAATCCCTATTGCTATTCCTCACTCCCTGGCCTGCAACCCAAATCACAGCCCAGTACCATCCCTCTTCATGTGCCATTTGTGAATTTCCAGCAACATTCTTCCCATTCCACACATCCCTATTCACATTGTGCCCAGAACTCCTCAAGCAACTTGTGACTATTCAAAAACCAGTTTGTACTTTCCCTTAGCTGTCTCTACTATGGTCCAAATTATCCCTAATAATTTGCTGTCCTTGGCTCCTGTAATACCACTATTACATAAATATCAGATATTTGTGCCATGAAAGGGAACAAAACAGATGAAAATCCCTTTACCTTGTACCAGGAGCAGCATAACATCCTCAGGGTCTCGGCAGTGCCATAGTCAGCCCAGACAATTCAGGTCTTTTCTACAGCCCCAGCCCTACTTTTTCTCAGAAAGTGAGAGTCCAAAGAGTACATCAGAGAATGTCCTGGACCTCCAAAGTTGTAAACAAACTCCGTCTTTGAAACACCATCTAGACAGAACAAAATATAAGAGTCTACATGTGATGAAGCCAAGATCTCCTCTGTGATTTCCCTTCTGGAAACTGTGTAGTTCATTGTTGTTTCCACAGGCCATAAAAGGTGATCTTGAAACTCAAGTCTGTACCTGTTCCCATCTTGAAACTCAGGTCTGTACCTGGTCCCTACAAACATCTGAGCTTGCATCCGTCTGTGTGCTCTGACCCACTAGAGCCTGATCATGCATCTAGATGTATAACAGGACTTTTTCTGTCTATCTGGGGACCTAGAATCTTTCACATCAATCCCATTAAATCTCCTAAGATGGAAAAACCACATAGGTGTCAAAGCTGTGTTCATCCCAGTTTCACAAACCTCATCATCTTTTCTTGGCCACATGCAGCTATTTTTAGGAAGATTCCATTTTGA
This sequence comes from Piliocolobus tephrosceles, assembly GCF_002776525.5. Taxonomy (NCBI): domain Eukaryota; kingdom Metazoa; phylum Chordata; class Mammalia; order Primates; family Cercopithecidae; genus Piliocolobus; species Piliocolobus tephrosceles. Next base: position 170,170,852 of record NC_045437.1, read on the forward strand.
ACTGGAAACAAAGTCATGAGGGTGAGAGTCACTTTGGGGCTCCCCCTTAGATATGGGCTTCCAGACTCACTAGAAAGCTCTTAAGAGGAAGGTCAGGAAGGTCACCTTAACTCAGGGAAGCCCAAGGAAGTACTTGCAGTCAAGACTTCACATTGTTCCCAGAACTCAAGCAACTTGTGACTATTTGTACCTTCCCTTAGCTGCCTCTACTGTGGTCCATCAGTAGGCTGCCAGATTTGGCCAATAAAAATATGATACCCAGTTAAATTTGAATTTCAGGTAAGCAACAGATAATTATTTTCATATAAGTATATCCTATATAATACTTAGGCATACTTAGACTAAAAATGGACTCATTATTTTTCTGACACTCAAATTTAACTAAGCAGCCTGTATTTTATGTGTCAACCCTACTCATTGGAAATGGTGGAGGCTCACCAGGATCAGGAATAAGGACCCCAAAGATGCTCCAAATAATCCTTGGCTTTTATTTATAGACTCTGAATTAGTAAGCATGAGCTTTTCATTCCAATTAATAGACTATAATGAATATCTTCAGTTTTAGGGCTTTACATACTTATCATTATCACTATCTTTCTTATTTTAAAGACATGGTTATTTTTTCCAACCTTAATATCTTATCGAAAAGTATTCAAAAGTTCATTAGACAAAGGAAAAACATGTATCTGAAAAATGAAGGCAAAACCCCTGGTGTTTAGCAAAAAAACAACAAGTACCAGGAAGATGGAAGAAAACTAACTTAGTAAGCAAATCTCTGTAGGGATATTTCCATAGTTTGATGTCCTCCCACACCATGAAAATATTATTGCATCAAGAATGTAGAACTGGTAACTAAATTTAAGGTGTCCTTATGATTCTATCAAGTTGTGGATACTACTGTATCAACAAATGGGCCAAGTAGCTGACCCAGGGACCATGGCAGTTGGTGGAGCATATCCAAAGGCCTGAAATGGAACCAGGCAAGCTTTTTCTGTGCGTTTCCACCTGGGCCCCGATAATACTATGCTCCTAGTACTTGCCAACTTTAAGTACTTTTCTATGTATCTCCATTTTTCCCTGTGTATTTGGACTACACCCTAGACTTGCCATTACATGAACTGCATACAAGAAGCTATTTTCTATAAAAAGGGGAGGGGGGTAGTGGGAAACCTGAATCTGTAGCTGTTTTCCTTCATCCAGCTACATGGAGTTTTATAAAATAAAGGATCAGTTTAGTTAACCTCTTCCATATAACAGTACCATGATTGTCTTAAGAGATGTAAAAATCTAACATGATTTTTAACAGTTTTTGTGGCAAAACCATCATCTCCCAGATGGCGGCAATAGAGCAAAATAATTAAAGTCATGGATTTTGACTTGCTCTTACGTCTTGGAAGAGTCACTTGACCTCTGTGTATTGTCTGTACTTATCTGTTACATGGGGTCAATAATTATACCTATTTTATAAGGATGTTGTGAAAATTACATGGATAATATGTAATATTATCAAATATAAAGTATATATAATATATACAGTATATATAAAGTAGCTAGAAGAGTGCCTGACACACAGCAAGCACTTGGCAGATATTAACTATTAGCTATTGGAATTACTTCTCTATGAAAAGGACTATTTTATCAGTGGATGACTCAGTGAGAGAAAGTAAATCGCAGAATCACAGCATTTTGGAGGTGACCTAGTTCACACTCTATGTGAAGAAAGAAAATTATATGTGTGCATAGGAAAATGTCTGAAAGTTAGCAAGGTAAATGGTTAATGAGGTTAACATTGAGGACTAAATAAATGGGGGAAGGAGTATGGAAAAAAATTAAGTTTTACTCAATTTTTAAATTATTTGAATTTTTACACTGAGACTTTCTATATATTGGTTGTGTGATTTTTTAAAGTGTGGCAAGATAAATGTTTTTGAAATTTTCCTTTGTATGTCTGTGTTTTTTGTTTGTTTTTTGTTGTTTGTTTGTTTTTAATGGCTGATATTTCTTTCATCTCTGGATAGAAAGAAACACCCCATTGAGTTAGCAGGCTGCAGGAAAGAGACGACAGAACAAAAATGAATGGAGAGAAAGGAGTCTAGGAAATGGGAAAAACTCACAATGACAACATTTTGGAGAAAGGATATGATAAAGGAAAATGAGGCAAATGTCCTACTCATGTGAAGATAGGGACTCCCTGGGCTGAGGATGGAGGAGGAAGGTCAGAGGTGGCTGGACAAGGGAGCCGGGCAGAAAAGGACACACAAATGAGTGCAGAGCCAGCATCCTGAGACACTCTGCTTGCCCCCACGCAAGCATGCATCTCCAGCAGCCAGCACTTCACCCGTGACTCCCCAGCAAGAATGACACTCAGGGGTGTCCCATCCAACTTATTCTGCCTCCACTATGCCAGGACACTTATAAGCCCTGAGTTGTGGATGGCTCCAACACCTATAGGGGTGATAATGGTATGAAGGGGGATCCCCTGAACCTAAACTTCACGGGAAGAAACAGAACAAGCTCAAAACTCCACCAGGACAGAGGTTTTCTGCATATAATTTCTGTCTGAAATCATGTGCCTTATCTGGACCAGGTGCATTTCACTGATCTTAGAATTTTTTCTTAGTAGCTGATGTGACTACAGTGTACGGTAACTTCAGGCGTGAACACATTCTTCACCCACCCTTTCATATGCTTCAGACTAGTGTGGTCTGGTCTCAGATGAATTTAAGGCTGCAGAAAAAGAACAAAGTTCTCAGATGGTTCCAGGAGTTGTGCCCACATTTCCTTAAACCACTAAGGTGCTCATCCTAAGAGAAAATAGCATCTGCCTCCTAGAGTCATTCTTCAGACTGATTGCATGAGTCAAACAAATGCTTAGAAGAGCGCTTGGTTCATGATCAGTTCTCAGTAATATCTAGCTAATTTTATTATTATATGTCCCTCCTTATCAGAGAGGTTTGAAGACAAACTCCCATGACCTCTAAAAAAGGATAAACTAGTTTACCTATTGACAGTGATTTTAGCCCTAGGTTTAATGAGCCATCAAAACTACTGTTGAAAAATAGGGAGCTTTACAGTTTTGAAGAATAAGTAGAATGCCTCGGAGAGGAAGGGTTTGGCCAAGAGACTTGTACAAATATTCCCCAGGAATGAGAAGAGAAGGATCTGGGGACCCAGAGCAGCAGAGTACTCAGATCAGATTCTTGGCAGCACCATGATAAGGCCGGGAAATCCCAGAGTGGTATGTTAACTGAGAGACAGGGAGGGAACCCCAGGCCTCTGCATTCCACCTTGCTCCAAAAAGCCTACCAGGAACAGCAGGAATCTTTAGGTCTGATGTAGCTCGTGTAGGCAATGGGGATCTCCCCTGTACCTGTCTGGATAAGTAACTAGAGATCAAAGGGCCCTTTCAGCTTCACCTCCACCCTCACTGTACCACAACCACAACCACACACATACACACATACACACACACACACACACACACACACACACACTCCTTGGCCAGATTAAAAATAGGGAAACTTTATCATGTATAGCAGATATTCTTAATAATTTGTGAAATGGGACTATTCCCTAATTTTATTTTAAGTGCAATTTTCTTCCAATTTTGGGATATTTTTGTTGTTCTTATTCTATTTAAGCGGATTTCAGGACACATATAGCCCCATGATTTTTACCTAAATTATCTTAATTGGATGTAAATTCAAAGCTGAGCTTAGGAAGTCGTCCAGGGACTCTAATTTGCTGAGACATATTCTTGGTGTGAGTTTTGTTCTTAGAAGGTTTGGAACTCAACTGCGAGTCTCCATGGGGCCTGCTTCAAAGGACTGCCAGACCGGGAAAAGCTTCCATACTTGCAAGAACACCCGAGAGGTTATCCCTTTTCAACAACCAAACATCCTTTAATTTGCAAGAAATAAATTCTACATGCTTGTGAGGAAATTAGAGAAGGAGATTGAAAACTTACTGAAATAGCAAAAAATAAACTTTAAAAAAAAAGAGTCAGGGTAGGAGACAGTCAAGCAAAGGACATTGAAAGATGGAAAGGGTTTGTCAAAAGAGAGAAAAAGACAAGATTCCTCATGGGTTAACCTGCAGCTGCAGAGTTGGTATAAGTATTCTTGATGTGCAAATACTATGGCATAAAGTAGATAAAATTTATCAGAAGTTGCTGAGAATATGGTAAGAAGCATGATCACCAAATTATAAATTCCCTGCAGTGGCATTTTAGGGGAACACTAGAAAGGGACAATAAATGCTCATAAGACTAGAATAACAAGTAGAAAGTGGTTTCAGGAGAAATTCAGTCTTGCAGAGTGTGTATCAAAAGCAGAGAAGCTGGCAGAAGGACAAGCATGAGCAAGGAATGAAATAAAGGGGGGTACCTGGTTCCTTCACTGAGTGAACCCAGCCCCATGGCCAGTAGGCCTCCAGGAAACACTTGCAGCCCAGGAGCTATCCATCATTCATCAGCTTTTGAGAAAATATACCCAGCTCTGAGATCATCTCTTCAACACCATCTTTCCTTCTTGAGTTTAGTTTGACCTCCTCCCTCACCATCAAGCTATGGACTAATGCTGCCTAGTAAGAAGGGTCATTCATGTCCCCGGTCCTCTAGCTATCATGATTCACATTAGTGAAGTACAAAAGGCAGTGACCAAATAATGGGAAACAAGAACAAGAAGAGATACTCATAAAGCAGCAGATTTCTGTGACAATGTGGTCCATGTCAGCTGCATGTGTCAGGCACCACCTTAATCACTAGCATTCCTTGGAAAGAAGTTCTCAGAAGGCAGGGCCGGGCCATCTGGTTGCACAGTGCCCTCACACTCCATTCAGAGATCTCAATAACAGCTTCAGCCCCCAAGCTCACTCCCTTTGTCTGCTCACGGTATTTGGATTCTCCTTTTCTCCACATTTGTTTTGAGGAGAGGCGGAAGGACGGAGGTGCAGGCCAGCACAGATTCGCCCTAGAGCCCAATGGGATGCCTACAATTAACCTGTTACCTTCTGGGCAGTGGCTTAGATCTCCCCATGTGAGAGAATTTTCCTTTCATCTGTGCTTCAAATTCCTGACAAATGTTGTCCATGCTTCAAGTGTCTTACTGGAGGAGGCCTGTGGAAGGGGGCTAAAGGCAAGTAGCAATCCTTCAAACAGCCTGATGCTTTCTGAGTCTCAGGAGAAGTCTACACAATGTTCTATTAAATCCTGTTTGTTCCAGAGAAGTAATGGAAACAATCCAATTGTTCAGTAATATTTGAATGGAAAATAAATTAGTTTACATGTATTTGATGGCATAGTATCAAATTGTTAAATGGATCTTGATCCATATGATGGAACCAGATAAATACTGAAAAAAAATGTTGATTGAAACAAAATACATTTCATAATGTTATAACAATCATGTAAATAAATATTCACATGAATTCTAAATATTGCTATGGATATATACACGCAAGAAAATAATTAAAACATGGACTGGATATATGCAGATCTTTGATATTAGTTACCTCTGTGCAGGGGGGGCAGTCATAAAATTTATGAAAAACAGTTATTACGAGTTTTAAAAGTATATAAGATGCATTATAATGAACTAAAGCTCTTCATGGAATACATTATTTACATTTGATATCATCATTTATCTAGGAAATCCAAAATAATCCACAGGTAAAATAGTAAAAACTAATAATATAGTTCACCAAGGCAGAGGGATAGAAGATCAAAAATTAAAAAACCAATCAAGTCCCTCTACAATAGAAATAGCAAATCAGAAAATGTAAGGGAAAATACAATGCTATTTAAAATAGTACCAAGGGCTATATAAAGTATTTAGAGCTAAAAATACATGTAACATAATGTATAACTAAAAAGCTGTGTATGTCTAAATTCTGCCCAATTCCAGGTTAAAAACAATAATAAATGTTAACTATTACGATGCCCAGGCTTCATGAGAAAGCACTCTCTTCTCAAATAGCAGACAATTAAGTGAGGGAGATTCAAAGACACACAGTATTCTAAATGTCAGCTAGCCCAAACCTTTCGATAACACACAAAGCCAAGGCCAGAGAAGTTAAGTTCCTTGATCAAGGGCCCAATGTCCTGACTGCAAGACTAGCATTTTCCAGTAATTCACAAGACACAGTCAAAATTAGTACCTTGGAGGGAGAAAGTAATTATATAAATTATGTAATTACTCAACCTTAAGTGAAGAAATAGCTAACAAAATTCCAGATATTGAGAGAGAATTGAAGTGCAGAGTTTAAAATTTTACTAATCCATAGGGAAACTGCAGACCATTTAAAGTATTTTGTTACACAGTAGTGATAACCATTGAATACTTAGGAGAAATGCAATCTGGTTAACAAAGTCGAGAACCAACTGCAGGAGAAAGGAACACCTTTCTCAAAATGTCCATCAATGAGGGATAGTTAATTATATTATGATTTGTCACTGGAAGTAAATAAATTACACTTGCTTAAAAAATGGGATGAATCTATATTAAAGATTCATGTTAAATGTCTATATTAAAGGCATTAAAAGATCTTCAACAAAAATGTTGATTTAGATTACACATAGTATGATACAATTTATTAATCAAAACTCTCTGTAAAGCTACATATATCATATAAAACAGCTATGTATGTAAATACATGGACCTAAGATCTTGAAACCAAACAACTAATAATCAGAATCTCTGCAAAAGGAAGTAGGCTTGGGAGGAGAGTAGGGATAATTTGAAGGGGACTTTAATTTTATTTTTATATATTGATTACTTTAATATCATTTGTATTTTATGATGATAATATTTCCATATTGCTCCTAAAATTTAAAAATATATAGCTGGATGCTACTTTGAAAAATTAACTGAAATATTTTTTATCACTTGCTTTGCTGCTGGATTTTTCCCCATCCAGTCAGCTAAGCACTTCAAGTTCATTGCATTAGGAAGATAAAGACCCAGCAGAAACAAAGGAGAAAAAAAGGAAAATTCTTGGCTATGGAACGTCAAAAGCAGGAACCACAGGAGAACAGTAAAGACTCCTGTGAACAAACAATAAGTCTCACCTCAACTATAGAAAGATTTCCCTGTACTGGAAGGTCAGAGAAAGGGAGAAAAGTGTTGAGGGAGAAAGGTTAGCATGGCCAGGGACAAGAAAAACTACTTTAAAGACTATATGTCCAGGAAGAGAATCAGTATCTACAGACTAGCTAGCCTGCACTTGACCTGCACTCCAGCCACCATTCCCAATCACAGACACTTGGAGAAACTTAGAGAACTCTGCCTGCAGCTCGGTTGGAACCCATTCCATTAAGCATTTTACGCCTGCAGAAGAAGCAAGAACTATATTAGATCCTCCCTGTGAACTGCCCACCTTTCAGAAACCTAAATGCTCCTTGTACTCTAGCAAAAAGGAGAAGAGAGAAGACTTGGAAGATCCTGTGGAAGATTTGGGTTGCAAGGGACATGCCTGGAAGTGTGGCATTTATCTCTTCTACCATATTCTATCAGAAAGTTCTGCCGCATGGCCCCACCTAACTGTAAAAGAGGATAGGAAATATACTTTATGTAAATGCTCAGGAGGAAAGCAAATACAGATTTTATGGGCATATCACAGTGCGACAGTCCCAGATGGCATATCAGTGTGGTGTGCCCAACTAAAAGCATCTTCAACAATCACGACATCACTGTTTCATGAAGTTCACATTTGAGAGGTAGCTGCCTCGATGACTATGGGTCCCTGAGTAGGACTTGCTATAATTCTTTTGGCTGTCCCCTCATGTTTGAAAGACAGTTGTCATACCTGTAGGCATTACACCTTCCAACATCTACCTTCAAAGACAAGAAGGAAGGGGTCAGGGTTTTTCACCGTGAGTCACTCCCTTTTTATCAAAGAGGAAGATCTCTGCCAAATGGTCCCCAGCAAACTTCCCCTTACTGCTTATTTGGTAAAAATCAATCACTAGAAAAGTGGAATGAACCAATATGACCAGCTTTAATAAATCAAGATTCATCTCCTGGGGCTGTGCCCAGTAAAGCTCAAAACCTGAACAAAATCAGAGTTCAGCTAGCAGGAAGCAGAGAGTGATATTAGAACATGATCTACCAAAGATGGTAAGTGAAAAACACAGATGAAGAGGTAGAAATCATTCCAAACCTCTCAGTCTTTGAAATAAACTCACTTACTAAAAAGCAGATTGAATATTGTGAATACAGCAAAACAGTTCTTAGACAAAAAGCATATTAAAGCAGACTGAATAGAATTTAAAGCAAGAAAGGAATTAATAGAGAAAAAGTGCAGGGAAATATTTGACAATAAGAAAATCCACCAAAAAAAGTACAAAACATTAATTTTCACGTGACTTGTAATATAGTTTCAAAATATATGAGCTAACTCTGTACAAATAAAAGGAGAAATTGACAAGTTCACAATCATTGTAAAATATTTCAGGCTATACCAGAAACTGGAAGATCGGACTTAAAAATAGAAAGGATAAAAAATATTTGAATAAAATAAAGGAGACTGATTAACAGATATGCATATGAACTTGAATCCAATAGAGAATGCACATTATTTTCAAGTACATATGAAACACTTTTTAAATCGATTATGCACCAGGTTACAATAAAACTTTAGCAACTTTAAAATGTATTCCTATGTGATTCACAGATTAAAGACAATATCAGAATAGAAATTATAAAACATTTAGGAATAAACAACAATGAAACTATAACACAAAACTTGCAGAATACTACTAAAATGGTATTTCAGAAAATTTGCATAGCTTCATATGCATTTATTTAAAAATAAGAATGATTAAAAATCAGTAAGTTAATTGTTCAATAGATGCTGGAAAAAGAAAACATTGAGTAAACCTATAAAAGAAGGAAAGAAATAATAAAGGCATGATTAGAAAATCTAAAAAAGAAAATAATACAAAATATCAACACTACTAAAAGATTTCATTTTCAATTATTAAAATAACAAATCTCGGCCGGGCACAGTGGCTCAAGCCTGTAATCCCAGCACTTTGGGAGGCCGAGACAGGCGGGTCACGAGGTCAGGAGATCGAGACCATCCTGGCTAACACAGTGAAACGCCATCTCTACTAAAAATACAAAAAACTAGCCGGGCGAGGTGGCGGGCGCCTGTAGTCCCAGCTACTCGGGAGGCTGAGGCAGGAGAATGGCGGGAACCCGGGAGGCGGAGCTTGCAGTGAGCTGAGATCCGGCCACTGCACTCCAGCCCGGGTGACAGAGCGAGACTCCATCTCAAAAAAAAAAAACAAATCTCTGGCAACACTAATCAGTTGAACTAGGATAATGCATGCAGGGCTTCATACCTAGGTGATAGGTTGACAGGTGCAGCAAACCACCATGGCACACGTTTACCTATGTAACAAATCTGCACATCCTGCACATGTATCCTGGAACTTAAAATAAAATTAAATTTAAAAAAAAAGGATTAAGTGAACCCCCATTCCACAGAAGCTCTTTCAGGGATGAGAGGAAAAAAATCATAGCATAGGAGATAGCTAATTTTGTTTAAAAAAAAAAATGGATAAGGATAATGTAAGAAAAAAAATTATACTCTGATTTTATTTTTGTCATAAAAATCCTAAATTTCTTAATAGCAAAGTGAATTCAACAATTCAGTAAAATCAAACAATAATGGTAAAATGAGATTTATTTCAGAGAGGCCAGGATGGTTCATCATCCAAAAACCTATGATGAATTACACAAAATTAACAACTAAAGGAATGAAATTATCTGAATAGATGCATCAAACCCACATAAAATTCAACAATCATTCTCACCTTTTTAAAAAAATTAGGTTATTTTTATGGTCACTATTCTTTTATGTTGTATCAGAGGTCCTAGCCTGTTCAGTAACAGAAGAAAAATAAAAGTGCTGTCTAGAAATAACAAGGAAAAAACTAATTCTTTTTATTTGTATTTAATATGATTGAATATAGAAAAATACAGAATACTATACAGAAATACACCTAAACAATTTCAAAAAGGTTGCTAGATGTGAAATGAAAGTTTAAAATATGCATCAGTAATAACCAATTCTAAACTATAATAGAAAAAAATATGCCATCTAAGGAGACTGAAAAGAAGATAGCTTGGACCGCATTGAATAAAAATTGTGTATAACATTTGTGGAGAAAAGCATTAATCATTATTGAAGAACAAAGAAAGAAAAAAAGTACTTGAACAAAGGAAGAAATACACAATGACAATTACTACTAAACTGAAATATCTACATACTTCAGCATAGCAATGGATGTCTGGGTATACATCCTAGAGAGAGACTCACCCTCTATGGTAATAGAGGAAATTTGGATGCAACTAAAATTTCATCAAAAAGATAATAAATTAAAAGTTGGCATACTGATAGAATGAACTATAATACAGTAGTAAAAATTAGTTAACTACAGATATGTGTATGACAATGGATAATCTTAAAAACCTGCTTTTTAATAAAAACAAGGTGCAAAGTAATAACGAAGTACAATAGTATGTGAAACTTTCAAGATATTCAAAACATTTTATATATTTATATAATAGTATAAAACATGCACAGAAGTATTAAAAAATACTCCAAATCCATATGAAAGGCAATGGAACAGGGGACTATGGCTGTATTTGTAATCATTTCTACTTCAAAGCCATCTGAAGTAAATGTAGAAAAGTGCCAAGTTTAATAAAGCAGGATGATGGAAACACAGGTATGTAGTGGAGTTTGTCATGGTCTCATGTGAAATGTGGCATCCAGCCTTGAAAAAACTGTCACACAGAAGCCTAATCAATCCCAGGAGCTTGGGTATTGCTGCCTCTGGAAAAGGCTGGTAGATATCTTTAGTGCTGGTGTAAAACTTCGTTCACAAACCACTAGATAGATAGACGAAAATAATGAATAGGGCTGGGCGCCGTGACTCACGCCTGCAATCCCAGCACTTTGGGAGGCCCAGGCGGGTGGATCGCTTGAGCCCAGGAGTTCGAGATGAGCCTGGCCAACATGGTGAAACCTCGTCTCTACTAAAAAATATACAAAATTAGCTGTGTGTGTTGGCATGTGCCTGTAATCCCAGCTACTTGGGAGGCTCAGGCAGGAGAATCACGTGAACTCAGGAGGCAGAGGTTGCAGTGAGCCGAGATCATGCCATTGCACTCCACCCTGGGCAACAAAAGTGAAACTCCATCTCAAAAAAAAAAAAAAAAAAAAGAAGAAAAAGAAAAAGGAAAAAAAATAGAAAATGATGAATAGATAGTTAGATTAATTTGTTAATTAAATAATATATCCAGGGAAGGTTTGAAACACAACCTTTATTACATATGATGTTTACATGTTAGACTGAGTGCTGGTCCCTCATCTCCTTCATACCTTGGGCAGTCTGTCTGCTACTATCTCCATGGCTCTTTCTTCTCCCTGAAAGTGAAGAAAACAATTGAGGCAGAACAGGAAGAGGCAAGAAACAATACGAGCATCACTAGTCAGTTACCCTTCACCTTTGTTTTAAAGCTCAGAGTCATGCACCCCCACGGTGAGTTCGTTTCCAGATCAAATGCAGTAAAATGAAGGTTCTGAAACATTTCCAGGTCTCTTGGTATCTGGAGGATGATGTTGTTACCTCTCCAAATTCCCCTTTTCCTCAAGGGCTATATTCATGGGCTGAGGTGAGGTCCCAGCTCAGACCAAAGGCTCTCAGACTCCACACCTCTGATCTTGATGGCAGCCTGTCCTTTCAGGCCAATCCTGGCCCTTGAGGTTAAGCTGAGTTTTCTCTGCCTTGAAGAGCTGCAGTACCTCCTCTTAGAATTGAGGACAATCATGGAGACATTGAGAAAGTTCCCAGTCAATGCTCTTCACCTTATCGTCTAAGCAAATGGAGGACAATTCCCCCAGAAGCACCAGGTGCACCACAAGTTGATGCAGCTGCAGAGCCGCCAGGTGACCCAGTGCATCCCTGCAGCTCCTTCCCTTGGATTCCTCTGGGCCCTCATGACACAGCCCCAGAAAACTGCAAATCTCACTCCTTACCTCTTGCAAGAGAAGGCCACACCATCTTCCAGTATCTTCTGGCCCATAAGTCTCAGCTGCTGTGTGAAAATCAAACCAAAGAAAGACATTTCTTAGTTAACATGACCTTAGAAATTCTCAGAATTTCCTGCAGGAGCTGGAAAGGTCAAGACAAGTCCTGACTTACAATCAAGACTTTATTAGATGCCTAGGCAAGAAGCAGGGATCCCAGTTATGTCCCATTCCATTGTTCCCTGAGCCAATAAAGCCCCCAAATCTCCCTTACAGAGACCTAAGAGACCTGAACTGGGGAGAGAGTACTGGCTCAGGGAAGCCATTGCTCCCTCAGCGGTCCCACGACCCAGCCCTTGCTCACTTCCTGTCCTTTGGAATGTCCTTTGGAGAATGAAACACACAGCCTGGACATTGGCTCCAGGATCTCCTCAGGCCAAGGTCTTCCCCTGTGGGCTGCCCCTCCTCCTCCTTCTTTCCTGCTGGTTTCTCTTCCTCCTCCTCCTCATTTCCATTCTCCTCCTCCTGCTCGTCTTGGGTGCTCCCTGATTCCATGTTGCCTGTCAGCTGAGCCATGGTGAGATGAAAGACGTGGCAGCTGAAGCCCTCTCTGATCCCATATTGCACATGCTCCTGGAGGGTTTCCACGGTGGCAAACACCCGGCAGCAGGCCATGCACCTGAAGCCATTCTCCATGGTCACCAGCCAGTCCGGAGTCTTGGCCCTGGGTGTCTCCTCAACAGTGGGTGAGCCTGGCAGGCTGTCTGATTCTGTCCTTTCCTCATGCTCTTTCTCCTCCCCACCGGGCTCACTGTCAGACAGGAGATTTCTGGTGGACACATCAGAGGGGGGAGTACCTACCCTCACAACCTCAGGAAGGGTCACCTCTTCCATCCTTGGCTGCTTCTCTAAGGACTCCGAAGTTTCCTCTGTCTCCCAGGAGACAGCCACACCTTTTTTCATTTGTACCTGCATGTAGTATATTTTCATGCCCCTTTCCTCTTTGTTTACACACAGAGAGGACACACAAGTCTTATAGGACGAATGGGATGACAAGGAGACATGTTGTGAGCAGGGAGGAGTCTCTCCTCGTTCCTGAACCTGGGCCGGGGGTGACTGAGGCTGGGGGCTGTCTCGATGTATTCTCTGGATTCCTGGGAAAGGAAATTAGAAACATGAGCAGATGCATGGGCCATGCCAGGAGCTGGGGGAACATAAGTTGAATATGTGTGGTGCAGGAGAGAGGGACTGTGGTGTGATGCAGCTGTGTGGTGAGCTTGGTGTTTGTTATTCATATTGTGGGGTAGTGATTCTAGTGTCATTTGTGTGTAGGGATGTTGCTGGGGTGTCTGTATACAGGGGTGTGGAGTATGGTGGTGAGGACTGCAGCTTATGTGGAATGTCGGCAGCATGTGTGTGCTATGAGGATGTGAGTTGGTGCCATCACTGATGTGTTATTTGTGGAATGTGGGCGGTAGTGTGGGAGAATGGAACTGCAGGTCACACATTTGTGTGGGATGTGTGCAGAGAGTGCACCTGTGGAGCGTGTGGCTGTATGTGTGAGGTGTGTAGGCCTGAGCTAGAGTCCTGCTGCAGTGCTGGAGGCCTGGGCTGAGGAACTCTGTTTTTCTCTGGAAGGGAAAGTCAGAGCCCAAGTAGTTCCGCTGAAGGTGCTTAATCTGGTCCTGTGGCCCTACACCCCAAGAGCAGACTTTCCTGGCCTCTGCTCCCTGACTACCTGACTGCACACCAGGGCTCACGCTCTCCTACACTGAGCTCATATCCATGCTCTTCTAACAGCTCTGTATCTTGCCCAGACACCTCTGCAGAGCTCTGATCATATCCAACTGCCCTGGGTTTCCTCTTAGCCTCATCCTTGGATCTATGGGCCTCCTGCCCCCTACCCAAGGATCCCTGCACCCAAAATGTCCCAGACCTAAGCACCCAAAGAGTCTCATACCCATAGCGCCCTGTATCCAGAGTGTCATGCTCAAGGAACCTCACACCTAGAGAATCTCACATCCAAGGAGCCCCACACCCAAAGAGTGTCACACCGAAGGAGCCCCAAACCCAAAAAGTCCCACTCCCAAAGAGTCTTTGGGACTGCAAAGACTCAAGCAGCACTGCAACCAAAAGTCTCATGCCCAAAGAGCCCTGTACCCAAAGAGTCCCAGTCCCAAAAAGCCCCACACTCAAAGATTTTCATGCCCAGTAAACCCCACAGCCAAGGAGCCACATGCCCAAGGAGCCCTGCACCCTTACCACCGTGGATGAGCTTGCGTGAAGAAGAAACGCAGGAGAAGTATTCGGAGGTAGAAGTAACTTCTCCCACCCCTTGGCTCCAGCCTTTGGCCACTCTAGTGGATCCCGGCTGCAGGGCATCCTCTTGGGACTTTGACATTCCTGAGAAAGGTATTAAGGGCACAGAGATATGGTGGATGGGGAATGTTTGTGCATCATTTACCCATCCAACAAATATTTACTGAGTGGCTGATATATGTCAGGTGTGGTGAACACACATGGTTTGTGAGACAGCCTTCTGGTGGATACTCCAATATTTAATTACAGTCAACAGGTATTTTGATAGTGTATCATTAGGAACGTAGGCCTGTGTGGTGACTATGAATAGGTCTGAAGTGTAAGAGTGATACATAGCAGATAGCCTTTGATATGTGTAGGTTTGTGTGGGTATATTATGGAAACATGTGTCTGTGTCTATGGAGTTTGTGTGCATAGTTTGTGTTTACAACCCTGGAATTATGCAATATATAACTTTTCCTGATTATATGGTGTGGCTTGTATTTATAATGTGCATTAATTCATTCATCTGGCAATATTTCATAAACAGCTACCATGTATCCGACACCAGTCCACTCTTCTAGGCTCTAGGAATACTGAACAAAACAGTCTTTCTTCTAAGTGGACTTTCCATTCTCGACAAAGAAGACAGACACTAAGCAGAAATATTAGTATATCATAGGTTAGCTCATTATGAATATATAAGGGTCACCAGATCTAGCAAAAAAAACAGCTGATGCCAAATTAAATTTGAATTTTAGATAAATTACAAATAATTATTTAGTGTAAGTATGTCCCATGCAATATTTGTCATACTTATCTTTAGTGTCAGTATGTTCCATACCATATTTGGGACACACTCATACTAAAAAATCATTGGTGGTTTATCTGACATTCAAGTTTAACTGGACATCCTGTATTTTATCTGGCAACCCTAATAAGGGGATGGTGGTGAATCTTTGTCTCATTGTGGTCTGTGCAAAGCAGGCCTGGCTCTGCTACACAATGTGTTACAGATATGGCATGTATGATGTGTGACTGGCTCTTAAAGAGGTATTTAGAGATAGTTTAAGGTAGCTGTGTTTGTGTGAGAGTTGAGGAGACACACACACACACCCCCCACACACATGAAATCTCTGTAGGAAGAAAAGACTGTGACACTCACGGGTTGTGTGAGTATGTAATAGAGGAACGGTGTGTGTATCTAACTGCAGGCACTGTGTGTGGAGGTGTGTGACTCTTTTTCTGTATCAGAGTACATATGGGCATAGGAGTGACCATCTCCTGGAATACCCTTAACAAAAATTCGGTACACACTGTTATGTGTATTGAGTGTTGCCCAGGCCCAGGCATGGTGACAGGAAGTTCACCCTGCAGAACCCACCACTGTGCTCCCATTATCTCCAGTCCTCCCCCTCCCAACACACGCGCGCGTGCACACAGACACACACACACACACACAGACACACACACACAGACACACACACACGTGCGCGCGCGCACACACACACAGACAGACAAATTCTGAAATGTCAGGGTAGATGAAGGAGAGGAAAACCATTGCCTTCCCCTTCCTGTCCCAGCCCCCTGCTCTCCATGCCTACGCTTCATGCCTCCATTCCCAGGGCTCAACCTACAGGTCTTTATGACCTTGGGCCTCATAGGCGCTGCTGAGCTCTAACTGGGGCAGAAGCCTCCAGGGCCATCTCTGGGGCAGGCTCCTTTCTGCCCTGTCTCCTGCATGTGACTATCCCCCTTTCAGGATAAGCAGCTTGTTTACATTTAATACCTGCCATTATCATGCAGCCTGGGAAGTAAACTGACAGCAATCGAAGACCCTTACCCTGTGTGTCATTTCCTCTGGGAAGTCCCACACTGTGGATTCACAAACTCTGTTGGATTAATTGGTTAATTCTTCCTGCTGAAAAATCAAACCTCCGAGGTTTCAGTATGACGCCATCCCTAAACAAGTGTTTCATCTACTTTCTAACAAGCATTTCACTTCTCAAGATATTTTTCAACAAGGCCTTTAACTCATTGGGCTACTCTTTCGTTTCTGCTACAAGGGGCAGCGCAACTCATAGATTTCTACCAGCACCCTTCACACCTTCCACCTCAGTCACCCCAGGGAAAGAGTAAATAAAGAGAATGAGAGAAAGACGAGACTCAGGCTGCATCACTGGGTCTCTGTAAGTGGGTCCCCGACCTGCCTGGAGACTGACATAGTTCCAGGTACCAGCAGCCCCAGAACAAAAGTTCTCAGCCCAGCAGGGCTGGCTTTCTGTATCGTGTGCCAGTGGCATCTAGACTTCCTGTCCATCTCACATCCGGGTACCCTCAAGATGGCTGTGCCGGCATCAGCCAACAGCCAGGTGTCCCCGTCACTACCGTATAGGTAGTACATTCTCCTCAGTTCCTCTTTCCCAAAGAAGGCTCAGGCTGGCCGGGTGCGGTGACTCACGCCTTTAATCCCAGCACTTTGGGAGGCCGAGGCGGGTGGATCACGAGGTCAGGAGATCGAAACCATCCTGGCTACCACGATGAAACCCTATCTCTACTAAAAATAAAAAAAAATTAAAAAAAATTAGCTGGGCATTGTAGTGAGCACCTGTAGCCCCAGCTACTCAGGAGGCTGAGGCAGGAGAATGGCGGGAACCCGGGAGGCGGAGTTTGCAGTGAGCCCAGATGCGGCTACTGCACTCCAGCCTGGGCGACAGAGCCAGACTCCGCCTCAAAAAAAAAAAAAAAAGGAGGCCGAGGCAGGCGGATCAGGAGATCAGGAGATCGAGACCATCCTGGCTAACACGGTGAAACGCCATCTCTACAAAAAATACAAAAAATTAGCCAGGCCTGGTGGCGGCGCCTGTAGTCCCAGCTACTCGGGAGGCTGAGGCAGGAGAATGGCGGAAACCCGGGAGGCGGAGCTTGCAGTGAGCTGAGATCCGGCCACTGCACTCCAGCCCGGGTGACAGAGCGAGGCTCCATCTCAAAAATAAAATTTAAAAAAAAGGCTCAGGCTGGCCAGTGACGCTTGTGACCCAGACAGTTTGCCCAGCACATACCTCCTCCCTTCTCAGCGGTTTCCTGGGACTCTTCATTTTCCAAATGTTTCCTCTTTTGTCGTCGTTTCATGGTATCAGCTAGAAGAGTTTCTGGAAGATGCTTAATGTCCACTTCCCCCTTTTTCCTGTAGATTGGCCCTTCTTGGCTCCCAGGAAATTCATTAAAAAGATTCAGTATGAATAAACGTAGTTGAATCTCCTAAATAGCTGAAGAACTCAAGACCGTTTAGTGAACGAGCAGCACTGCCCAGTGTGCTCACTACATTGCAGGGCTGTTAAGGTTCAAAGGTCACCAGGCCCACAGCAGATTCTCTGACCCCAATGATGACATCACCGCGTTCTGCGGACCTAGGTCCAACACAGTCTGTGCAACTGCAGAGACCTCCTTTTCAAGAACAATTCCTTTTTTCCAGTAGAAGTCCTCTAATGAATTCAACTCTCCTGTATTTCAAATGTGGCAGAATATTTTGAGATGATAACATGTTTCTGTTTAATTTTTTTCTTTTCTCCTTTTTTTTCACCCTTTCCCTTCTGGACTCAAGCAGGTAGCAGGCTTTGTGTTCATTGCTCAGAGGAAGGGTATGGCAGAGCTGAAAGCAGCAGTAGCATGTGAATCATCTTGACTTTTCTTTCTTTGTTTTTTATTTGTTGTTGTTGCTTATTTTGTTTTGTTTTTTGAGAGACAGGGTCTCCCTCTGTCACCCAGGCTGGAGTGCAGTGGTGTGATCATAGGTCACTTCAGCCCCTGGGCTTAAGTGATCCTCACACTTCAGCCTCCCGAGTAGCTGGAACAACTGGCACCAGGTATGAACCACCACACCTCGCTAATTTTTTTTTTTTTTAAACAGGGTCTCAGTATGTTGCCCAGGTTGGTCTTGAACTCCTAGCCTCAAGATATCCTCCTGCCTCAGGCTCCAAAAGTGCTAGGATTACAGCCATGAGCCACCATACCCTACCTGACTTTTATTTCTAAAATCTCAAACTCCATAGGAAAGAGGAAAGTTAGCAGAAACATAATGGAAGCAGGATTTTTTTAAATTAGGCATGCCCCCTTCTTACTCTACTACAGTGTTGAGAGGTACTGATTAGGTCAGGGAGAGAGAGAGATCTTCAAACTATGGAGGAGAGGAGCCCGCTGAAATGTGGCTGAAGAGGTACATGTGGCAAAAACTTCAAGAAGGGCTGGCTGTATTATGCATACAAGCAGAATCATGGCAGCCTATCTCACACATGGCATAGGAGCCACACCGCCTAAAGATGCCCTGGCACCTGAGCTGATGGGCATCTAAACTTCGGCTGTATGCTCCAATAACCAGAGACTATGCTCTCACCCCACCGTCAAAACCTCAGCCCTGTATGATTTCCAAATAGGGAGAGGTGGAAATCCTAACAGGACATCAACAGAACCAAGGTTTAAATTACAAATTAAATGGAGTTATATAAGAAAATTGCATACTATCTCCTGCACATCTCTGCTCATAGGCTGAAATGTATACCAGTTATAAGTGGCAACCCATCTGGATTTTCCTGATTCCAATCTAAAATTAGAGACACCTCATTTGGGGCAGTGACCCCAATCCAGTGGGACTATTAGTTGACAAGTATGAGGGGGACTCCCTGAAGTCACTGCATTAAAAAAGCAGTAGAAATACCCAGAGGACCAAGGTAGGGCCAAATTTGAAAGGGCACTGCAGACTGTGCCCAGGCAGAGGGAGAATGAAGATAGGGCAAATGTAGCCTTGTAAAAAATTGCTGATGAGATTAAATCTCCAGTTTCTTAAAGAATCCCTAAAAAAGAGGGGCCAAGGAGCATTTTTTTGTGTGGTAAAAATTTTCAGACTAAAGTAGAGAGAATTGTGTAATAGGAATGCAGCTTTGTGTACACATAATCCAGTTTCAACAGTTATCAGTATTCTGCCATTCTTGTTCCATCCACTGCATACACACACTTTTAATCTTTTGTTCATTTCTTTTTATTTAGGTGTTTGAGATAGAGGAATGGGGGATTTGCTGTATTTTAAAGCAAATTCCAGACATTATGTCATTTCTCCTTGAAGGCAGCAGTATGTACCTCCAAAGATATGAGCTTTTAAAAAGGATAACAGAAATATCATTATCTCACCAAATAAATTTAACCATAATTATTTTATATAATTTAATAACCAAACCATACTCAATTTCCTCCAAATATGCTAAAATATCTTTGTATAACTGTATTGTTGAGATCAAGATCCAAACAAAGTCCACACATTGCGATTGGTCAACATCACATCTTTTAATCTACAACAGTTCTCCCTCCTTTTTTAAGGCATTTACCTGTTGGAAAAAACTAATTTATCTTCCAGAATTTTCCACAGTTTGGAAATGGTTGATTGCGTCCTTGTGATGTTATCTAAGATGTTCCCCTATTAGCTGCATTGCCTTGTAAACAGGTAGTTAGGTCTAGCTAATTGATTAGTTTTAGATTTAGTGACATAGGAAGCTTGGAGAGTTTTGCATGAGAAATTACATTTGAAAAGATCACTCTGGTAACTGTGTTGAGAATAGACTTTTAGAAGGCAAAGGCAGAATCAGAGAGAACAGTGGGCCTTTTGCAATAATCCAGGAGAGAGATGAGACTGGTTTGGATCACAATGTTAGTTGTGAAAATAATGGATAATGGTCATCTTCAGGATGTATTTTGAAGGAAGACACAACAGAATTTGCTGAAATATCAGATATTTTCCTTCATCTGTTACACCACCAAACAAGCCCATTCTACATCTGCCCCTGAAGTCATAGCCTTCATGTGGGGAACATGTGGGGACACTAGATCGAAGGAGCCTCCTCTTATAGCAGAGAAAGATGGCTGTTTGTTCCTCCCTCTGACCTCCCCCTCTGGCTTTCCTCTTTTCCTCTTTGACTTTCCCCACCACCAGTTTCATCATCAAAGCTCATTCTGATCCTTGAAGAGTCGGGGGAAAAAATGTCGACCAGGTGACCAAATATTACTTAGGGGTAGGAGTCACAGTCCCAGAAGACACAGGTGACCAAATATTACTTAGGGGTAGGAGTCACAGTTCCAGAAGACACACCCCAAACTGTTCACTTTCCTTACCTCTGAGTCAAGAAGGAGGATGAGAGGAGCAGGTGCAGAAGATAATGAAAGAGAACTCTACTCCTTATATTTCATACTCTGGATGGTTAGAATTCTATAACAAAAATGTACCAATATATAACTTGTGTAACTAAAAATATACACATATTAAGAACAAACCAGGAAGCCTGCCATTCCTAGAAAATTGAGAATATTAAGAATGAAGCAGAAGATATAATTACAGACCCTGCAGACATCAAAAAAATGGCAAGGGAACCCCACAAACAATGCTATGGACATGAATTTGACAACTTAGATGAAATGGACAAATTCCTCAAAAAATACAAACTGCTACAACTCACCCAATATTAAATAAGTACATTGCATGCCCTATAACTTAAAGGAAATTGAATTTGTAATTGTTAAACTCCCAAAAAAGAAATCTCCATGACTACATAGTTTCACTGGGCAATTCTGTCAAATGTTTAAAGAAGAATTAACATCAATTCTACACAATCTCTTCCAGGAAAAGAAGAAAAGACATGATTTCTCAAATCATTTTATGAAGTTAGTAATACCCTGATACCAAATCAGACAAAGACAGTACAAAAAAGAAAACTACATACCAATATTCCTAATAAATATAGATGCAAAATTATTAACAAAATATTAGAAAACAGAATTCAGCAATATGTATAAAGAATTACACACCATGACCAAGTGGGGTCTATTCCAAGGATGCAAGACTGATTCAACATTCAAAATTCAATCAGTATAATCCACTATATTTATAGGCTAAAAAAGAAAAATCACATAGGCTGAAGAAAAGAAAATCAACTGATGAGAAAATTTTTAAAGCATTTTAAAATATTCATTCTAGCTGGGTTGGTGTGGTACTCCTATAGTCCCAGCTACTGGGGAGGCTGAGGTGAGGAGGTCACTTGAGCCCAGGAGTTTGAGGCCATCCTGACAACATAGAAAGACCCCATATCTCTTTTTAAAAAAGTTGTTCTTATAAAAGTAGGAATAGACAGGAATTTTCACAACGCAGTAGAGAGAATCTACATAAAGCCTACAGCTAACATTGATGGTAAAACTGAATGTTAGATCAGGAACATGGCAAAGCCATCTACTCTCAATGTTCTTAATAATAATGCTCTTATCATACAACCAGATGTTCAAGCCAATGCAAAGGGCACAAAAGGAAAACAAAAGTCACACAAGTGAGAACGAAAGAAATAAAACTTCCTATTTCCAGGTGACATGATTGTATAGAAAATCTCAGAAAATCTACAGAAAGAAGAGGAGGAGGAGGAAAAGCAGGAAGAGGAGGAGGAAGAGGAGGAACAAAAGTAAAGAAGGAAGGAAAAGGAAAAAAGAAAGAGAGAGAAAACTTCTATAAATGAATTCAGCAAAGTTACAGGGCAGAAGATAAAATTACATCAATTGTATTTCTATATATTAGCAACAGACACAAGAACACCAAAATTAAAATAATATCACTGGCCAAGCACAGTCACTCATGCCTGTAATTCTAGAACTTTGAGAGGTGGAGGTGAGAGAATCCCTTGAGCCCAGGAGTTCCAGACCAACCTGCTCAACATAGCAAGAACTCCTCTCTACAAAAAGAAATTTTTAAAAATTAGCTGGGGGTGGTAGCACATGGCTCTGGTCCTAGCTACTCGGGAGGCTAAGCACATGAAATGATATTCAATATCATTAGCCATTAGGAAAATGCAAAGTAAAACCACAGTGTATCACTACACACCTATTAGAATGATTACAATAAAAAATAGTGACATCATCAAATATTGATGAGGATGTTGAATCATTCATACATTCATACTGCTAGAAATGTAAAATGTTATAGCCAAAAGTGTGGCAGCTGAAACATGTAACTACCGTATTACCCCGCAATTACATTATTGGGCATTTATCCCAAAGAAATGAAAAACCTACATACAAAAACCTATATAACAGCTCGTTCATAATAGCCAAAAACAAGAAACAACTCAGATGTCCTTCAATGGGTGAGTTATTAAACAAACTGTGGTACTTTCTTACTTTGAATACTACTTAGCAATAAAATGGATCAAACTTGGATGAATCTTCAGAGAACTACGCAGAGAGGGGAAAAAAAAGTCAATGCCAAAATGTTATATACTGTGTAATTCCACTTATAAAACATTCCTGGAATAAGGAAAGTATAAAAATGAAAAATCAATTAATGGTTGCCAGTGGTGAAGGAGGGGGTGAGAGTGAGAGAAAAGAGAGTGTGGCTATACAAGAGCACCCTAAAGAACTAGAAAAGCAAGAGCACACCAAATGCAAAATTAATCAAATAAATAATAAAAATCAGAGCAGAAATAAGTGAAATTGAAAGAAGACAATACAAAATATCAACGAAACAAAAAGTTGGATTTTTGAAAAGTTAAACAAAATTGACAAACCTTTGGCCAGACTAAGAAAAGAAGAGAAAAGATCCAAATAAATCAGAGATGAAAAAGGAGACATTACAACTTATACCACAGAAAGTCAGATGATCATTAGTGGCTAGTATGAACAACTATATGCCAATAAATTGGAAAACCTAGAAGAAAGAGACAAATCCCTAGATACACACAACCTATAAGATTGAACCATGAAGAAGTCCAAAGCCTGAACAGACCAATAACAAGAAACAAGATGAAACCATAATAAAATGTCTTCCAGAAAAGAAAAGGCCAGGACTCAATGACTTCACTGCTGAATTCTACCAAACATTTAAAGAAAAACTAATACCAGTCCTACTTGAGCTATTCCAAAAAATAGAGAAGGAATTACTTCCAAACTCATTCTATGGGGCCAGTATTACCCCATTACCAAAACCTGACAAAGACACATTAAAAAAGAAAACTGCAGGCCAATATCTCTGATGAATATTGATGCAAAAATCCTCAACAAAATACTAGCAAACCAAATTCGATAATGTGTTAAAAAGATCATTCATCATGACCAAGTGGGATTTATCCCAGGGATGCAAGCGTGGTTCAACATATGCAAATAAATCAATGCGATACATCATATCAACAGAATGAAGGGCAAAAACCATATGATCATTTTAATTGACATTAGAAAAGCATTTGATAAAACTCAACATCCCTTCATGAAAAAAACCCTAGAAAAACTAGGTATAGAAGGAACATACCTCAACATAATAAAAGCCATATGCAACAGACCCACAGCTCATATCATACTGAATGGGGAAAAACTGAAAGCCTTTCCTCTAAGATTTGGAATATAAGGATGCCCACTTTCAACACTGTGGTTCAACATAGTACAAGAAGTACTAGCTAGAGCAATGAGACAAGAGGAAAAAAAAAAGGGCATCCAAATCAGAGAGGAAGAAGTCAAATTATCCTTATTTGCAGAGGATATGCTCTTATATTCGGAAGAAACCTAAAAACTCTACCAAAAAACTATTACAACTGATAAACAAATTCAGTAAAGTTGCAGGATACAAACTCAATATACAAAAATCAGCAGCATTTCTACATACCAATAATGAACAATCTGAAACAAAAATTAAGTAATCTCATTTACAACAACCACAACTGAAATTAAATACCTAGGAATTAACCAAAGAAGTGAAATATCTCTATAATGAAAACTATAAAACATTGATTAAAGAATTCGGAGAGTGTATCAATTCCAAGATGGCCCAATAGGTACAGCTCCAGGCTACAGCTCCCAGAATGAGCAACACAGAAGACGGGTGATTTCTGCATTTCCAACTGAGGTACTGGGTTCATCTCACTGGGGCATGTCGGACAGTGGGTGCAGGACAGTGGGCGCAGCCCACTGAGTGAGAGCCAAAGCACGGCGAGGCATGGCCTCACCCAGGGGATGAAAGGGGTAAGGGAATTCCCTTTCCTAGCCAAGGGAAACCGTGACACACAGCACCTGGAAAATCAGGTCACTCCCACCCTAATACTGTGCTTTTCCAAGGGTCTTAGCAAACAGCACACCAGGAGATTATATCCCGCACTTGGTTCAGAGGGTCCCATGCACACGGGGCCTCCCTCATTGCTAGCACAGCAGTCTGAGATCAAACTGCAAGGCAGCAGTGAGGCTGGGGAGAGCGGCACCCACCATTGCTGAGGCTTGAGTAGGTAAACAAAGTGGCTGGGAAGCTCGAACTGGGTGGAGCCCACCGCAGCTCAAGGAGGCCTGCCTGCCTCTGTAAACTCCACCTCTGGGAACAGGGCATAGCCAAACAAAAGGCAGCAGAAACTTCTGCAGATTTAAACGTCCCTGTCTGACAGCTTTGAAGAGAGTAGTGGTTCTCCCAGCATGGAGTTGGAGATCTGAGAATGGACAGACTACCTCCTCAAGTGAGTCCCTGAGCCCCAAGTAGCCTAACTGGGAGGCACCCCAAAGTAGGGACAGACTGACACCTCACACAACCGGGTGCCCATCTGAGACAAAGCTTCCAGAGGAATGATCAGGCAGCAATATTTGCTGTTCAGCAAGATTCACTCTTCTTCAGGCTCTGCTGCTCATACCCAGGCAAACAGGGTCTGGAGTGGACCTCCAGCAAACTCCAACAGACCTGCAGCTGAGGGTCCTGACTGTTAGAAGGAAAGCTAACAAACAGAGAGGACATTAACACCAAAACCCCATCTGTATGCCACCATTATCAAAGACCAAAGGTAGATAAAACCACAAAGATGGGGAAAAAACAGAGCAGAAAAGCTGAAAATTCTAAAAATCAGAGTGCCTCTCCCCCCTGCAAAGGAACACAGCTCCGCACCAGCAATAGAACAAAACTGTACGGAGAATGACTTTGACGAGTTGAGAGAAGAAGCCTTCAGATGATCAAACTTCTCCGAGCTAAACGAGGAAGTTCAAACCCATTGCAAAGAAGATAAAATCCTTGAAAAAAGATTAGACAAATGGCTAACTAGAATAACCAATGTAGAGAAGTCCTTAAATGGCCTGATAGAGCTAAAAACCATGGCACCAGAACTAAGTGACAAATGCACAAGCTTCAGTAACCGATTTCATCAACTGGAAGAAAGGGTATCAGTGATTGAAGATCAAATGAATGAAATGAAGTGAGAAGAGAAGTTTAGAGAAAAAAGAGTAAAAAGAAATGAACAAAGCCTCCAAGAAATATGGAACTATGTGAAAAGACCAAATCTATGTCCGATTGGTGTACCTGAAAGTGACGGGGAGAATGGAACCAAGTTGGAAAACACTCTGCAGGATATTATCCAGGAGAACTTCCCAACCTACCAAGGCAGGCCAACATTCAAATTCAGGAAATACAGAGAATGCCACAAAGACTCCTTGAGAAGAGCAACTCCAAGACACATAATTGTCAGATTCACCAAAGTTGAAATAAAGGAAAAAATGTTAAGGGCAGCCTGATAGAAACGTCGGGTTACCCACAAAGGGAAGCCCATCAGACTAACAGCGGATCTCTTGGCAGAAACTCTCCAAGCCAGAAGAGAGTGAGGACCAATATTCCACATTCTTAAAGAAAAGAATTCTCAACCCAGAATTTCATATCCAGGCAAACTAAGTTTCATAAATGAAGGAGAAATAAAATCCTTTACAGACAAGCAAATGCTTAGAGATTTTGTCACCATCAGGCCTGCCCTACAAGAGCTCCTGAAGGAAGCACTAAACATGGAAAGGAACGACTGGTACCAGTCATGGAAAAAATATGCCAAAATGTAAAGACCATTGATACTAAGAAGAAACGGCATCAAATAACAAGCAAAATAACCAGCTAACATCATAATGACAGGATAAAATTCACACATAACAATATTAACCTTAAATGTAAATAGGCTAAATGCTCCAATTAAAAGACACAGACTGGCAAATTGGGTAAAGAGTCAAGACCCATCAATGTGCTGTATTCAGGAGACCCATCTCACGTGCAGAGACATACATAGGCTCAAAATAAACGGATGGAGGAAGATCTACTAAGCAAATGGAAGACAAAAAAGGCAGAGGTTGCAATTCTAGTCTCTGATAAAACAGACTTTAAATCAACAAAGAACAAAAGAGACAAAGAAGGCCATTACATAATGGTAAAGGGATCAATTCAACAAGAAGAGTTAACTATCCTAAATATATATGCACCCAATACAGGAGCACCCAGATTCATAAAGCAAGTCCTCAGAGACTTACAAAGAGACTTAGACTCCCACACAATAATAATAGAAGGCTTTAACACCCCAATGTCAACATTAGACAGATCAACGAGACAGAAAGTTAACAAGGATATCCAGGAATTGAACTCATCTCTGCACCAAGCAGACCTAATAGACTTCTTCGAAACTCTCCATCCCAAATCAACAAAATATACATTCTTCTCAGCACTACATCGCACTTATTCCAAAATTGACCACATAGTTGGAAGTAAAGCACCCCTCAGCAAATGTAAAAGAACAGAAATTATAACAAACTGTCTCTCAGACCACAGTGCAATCAAACTAGAACTCAGGATTAAGAAATTTACTCAAAACTGCTCAACTACATGGAAACTGAACAACCTGTTTCTGAATGGCTACTGGGTACATAACGAAATGAAGGCAGAAATAAAGATGTTCTTTGAAACCAATGAGAACAAAGATACAACATACCAGAATCTCTGGGACACATTGAAAGCAGTGTGTAGAGGGAAATTTATAGCACTAAACGCCCACAAGAGAAAGCAGGAAAGATCTAAAATTGACACCCTAACATCACAATTAAAAGAACTAGAGAAGCAAGAGCAAGCACATTCAAAAGCTAGCAGAAGGCAAGAAATAACTAAGATCAAAGAAGAACTGAAGGAGATAGAGACACAAAAAACCCTTCAAAAAATCAATGAATCCAGGAGCTAGTTTTTGAAAAGATCGACAAAATTGATAGACCACTAGCAAGACTAATAAAGAAGAAAAGAGAGAAGAATCAAATAGATGCAATAAAAAATGATAAAGGGTATATCACCACCGACCCCACAGAAATACAAACTACCATCAGAGAATACTATAAACACCTCTATGCAAACAAACTAGAAAACCTAGAAGAAATGGATAAATTCCTGGACACTTTCACTCTCCCAAGACTAAACCAGGAAGAAGTTGAATCCCTGAATAGACCAATAGTAGGCGCTGAAATTGAGGCAATAATTAATAGCCTACCAACCAAAAAAAGTCCAGGACCAGACGGATTCACAGTCGAATTCTACCAGAGGTACAAGAAGGAGCTGGTACCATTCCTTCTGAAACTATTCCAATCAATAGAAAAAGAGGGAATCCTCCCTAACTCATTTTATGAGGCCAACATCATCGTGATACCATAGCCTGGCAGGGACACAACAAAAAAAGAGAAATTTAGACCAATATCCCTGATGAACATCCTCATTTTTTCCTTCATTTCAACTTTGGTGAATCTGACAATTATGTGTCTTGGAGTTGCTCTTCTCCAGGAGTATCTTTGTGGCATTCTCTGTATTTCCTAAATTTGAATGTTGGCCTGCCTTCGTAGGTTGGGGAAGTTTTCCTGGATAATATCCTGCAAAATCCTCAATACAATACTGGCAAACTGAATCCAGCAGCACATCAAAAAGCTTATCCACCATGATCAAGTGGGCTTCATCCCTGGGATGCAAGGCTGGTTCATCATATGCAAATCAATAAACGTAATCCGGCATATAAACAGAACCAATGACAAAAACCACATGATTATCTCAATAGATTTAGAAGAGGCCTCTGACAAAATTCAATGGCTGTTCATGCTAATAACTCTCAATAAATTTGGTATTGATGAAACGTATCTCAAAATAATAAGAGCCATTAATGACAAACCCACAGCCAATATCATACTGAATGGGCAAAAACTGGAAGCATTCCCTTTGAAAACTGGCACAAGACAGTGATGCCCTCTCTCATCACTCCTATTCAACATAGCATTGGGAGTTCTGGCCAGGGCAATGAGGCAGGAGAAAGAAATAAAGGGTATTCAATTAGGAAAAGAGGAAGTCAAATTGTCCCTATTTGTAGGTGACATGATTGTATATTTAGAAAACCCCATTGTCTCAGTCCAAAATCTCCTTAAGCTGATAAGCAACTTCAACGAAGTCTCAGGATACAATGCTTGCAAAAATCACAAGCATTCTTATACACCAATAATAGACAAACAGAGAGCCAAATTATGAGTGAACTCCCATTCACAATTGCTTCAAAGAGAATAAAATAACTAGGAATCCAACTTACAAGGAATGTGAAGGACCTCTTCAAAGGAGAACTACAAACCACTGCTCAATGAAATAAAAGAGGACACAAACAAATGGAAGAACATACCATTCTCAT
Source organism: Piliocolobus tephrosceles (assembly GCF_002776525.5). Taxonomy (NCBI): domain Eukaryota; kingdom Metazoa; phylum Chordata; class Mammalia; order Primates; family Cercopithecidae; genus Piliocolobus; species Piliocolobus tephrosceles. Next base: position 170,199,678 of record NC_045437.1, read on the forward strand.
GGATAGGAAGAATCAATATTGCAAAAATGGCCATACTACCCAAGGTAATTTATAGATTCAATGCCATCCCCATCAAGCTACCAATGACTTTCTTCACAGAAAAAACTACTTTAAAGTTCATATGGAACCAAAAAGGAGCCTGCATTGCCAAGACAATCCTAAGCCAAAAGAACAAAACTGGAGGTATCACGCTACCTGACTTCAAACTATACTACAAGGCTACAGTAACCAAAATAGCATGGTACTGGCACCAAAACAGAGATATAGACCAATGGAACAGAACAGAGCCCTCAGATATAATATCACACATCTACAGCCATCTGATCTTTGACAAACCTGACAAAAACAAGAAATGGGGAAAGGATTCCCTATTTAATAAATGGTGCTGGGAAAACTGGCTATTCACATGTAGAAAACTGAAATTGGATCTCTCTCTTACACCTTATACAAAAATTAATTCAAGATGATTAGAGACTTAAATGTTAGACCTAAAACCATAAAAACCCTAAAAGAAAACCTAGGCAATACCATTCAGGACATAGGCATGGGCAAGGACTTCATGTCTGAAACACCAAAAGCAATGGCAACAAAAGCCAAAATTGACAAATGGGATCTAATTAAACTAAAGAGCTTCTGCACAGCAAAAGAAACTACCATCAGAGTGAACAGGCAACCTACAGAATGGGAGAAAAATTTTGCAATCTACTCATCTGACAAAGGGCTAATATCCAGAATCTATAAAGAATGCAAACAAATTTACAAGAAAAAAAAAATCATCAAAAAGTGGGCGAAGGATATGAACAGACAGACACTTCTCAAAAGAAGACATTTATGCAGCCAACAGACACACGAAAAAATGCTCATCATCACTGGCCATCAGACAAATGCAAATCAAAACCACAATGAGATACCATCTCACACCAGTTAGAATGGTGATCATTAAAAAGTCAGGAAACAACAGGTGCTGGAGAGGATGTGGAGAAATAGGAACAGTTTTACATTGTTGGTGGGACTGTAAACTAGTTCAACCATTGTGGAAGACAGTGTGGTGATTCCTCAAGGATCTAGAACTAGAAATACCATTTGACCCAGCCATCCCATGACTGGGTATATACCCAAAGGATTATAAATCATGCTGCTATAAAGATACATGCACACGTATGTTTATTGTGGCACTATTCACAATAGCAAAGACTTGGAACCAACCCAAATGTCCATCAATGACAGATTGGATTAAAAAAATGTGGCACATATACACCATGGAATACTATGCAGCCATAAAAAAGGATGAGTTCATGTCCTTTGTAGGGACATGGATGCAGCTGGAAACCATCATTCTCAGCAAACTATCACAAGAACAGAAAACCAAACACCACATGTTCTCACTCACAGGTGGGAATTGAACAATGAGATCACTTGGACACAGGAAGGGGAACATCACACACGGGGGCCTGTAGTATGGTGAGGGGAGGGGGAGGGATAGCATTAGGAGATATACCTAATGTAAATGATGAGTTGATGGGTGCAGCACACCAACATGGCACATGTATACATATGTAACAAACCTGCACGTTGTGCACATGTACCCTAGAACTTAAAGTATAATTTAAAAAATAAAAATTAAAAAAAAAATTTTTTTAAAGAATTTGAAGAGGATACAAAAAAATGGAAAGGTATTCCATGTTAATGGATTGTAAAATCAGTATTATTAAAATGTCAATACTACCCAAAGCAGTCTATTGATTCAGTGCTCTTCCTATATAAATAAAACTAATGACATTCTTCAAAGAAATAGAAAAAACAATCCTAAAATTTATATGGAACCACAAAAGACACAGAATAGCCAAAGCTTTCCTGAGCAAAAAGAACAAAACTAGAGGAATCACATTACCTGATTTCAAATTATACTATGGAGATACAGTAACCAAAACAGCATGGTACTAGCATAAAAACAGACACATTGACCAATGAAACAGAATAAAGAACCCAGAGACAAATCCACACAACCACAGTGAACTCATTTTTGACAACAGTGCTAAGAGCTTACACTCGGGAAAAGACGATCCCTCAGTAAGTAGTGCTGGGGAAACTGGATATCCAAATTCAGAAGAATGAAACTAGACTCCTGTCTCTCACCATATACAAAAATCAAATCAAAATTGATTTAAGACTTAAATTTAAGACCTCAAACTATAAAACTACTAGAAGAAAACATAGGGGAAACTCTTGGGGTCATTAGTCTGGACAAAAATTTCTGGAGGCAAGCACAGTCAATCAAAGCAAAAATGGACAAATGGGATTACATCAAGTTAAAAAGCTTCTGTACAGCAAAGGAGACAATCAACAAAGTAAAGAGGCAACCCAGAGAATGTGGGAAAGTATTTGCAAACTACTGATCTGACAAGGGATTAATAACCAGAATATATAGGGAGCTCAAAAACTCTATGGGTAAAAAATCTAATAATCTGATTTTACAATGGGCCAAATATTTGAATAGACATTTATGAAAAGAAAACATACAAATGATGAACAGGCATAGGAAAAGGTGGTCAACATCACATCGTTGATCATCAGAGAAATACAAATCAAAACTATAATGAGATATTATCTCTCCCTAGTTATAATGGCTTAAATCTGAAAGATGGGCAATAAAAAATGCTAGTGAGGATGTAAAGCAAAGGGGACCTTTGTACACTGTTGGTAGGAAGGTAAATTAGTACAACCACTATGGAGAACAGTTTGGCCATTCCTCAAAAAACTAAAAATAAAGCTACCACATGATCCAGCAATCCCACTACTGAGTATACACCCAAAAGAAAGGAAATCAGTACATTGAAGAGATATCTGCACTCCTATGTTTGTTGCAGCACTGCTCACAATAATTTGGAGGCAACCTAAGTGTCCATCAACAGATGAATAGATAAAGAAAATGTGGCACATATATGCAATGGAGTACTATTCGGCCATAAAAAAAGAATGATCCTGTTATTTGCAACAACATGATGGAACTAGACGTAATTATGCTAATTGAAATAAGCCAGGCAGGGAAGAACATATATCACATATTCTCACTTATTTGGGGGATCTTAAAATCAAAACAATTGAACTCACAGGAATACAGAGTAGGAGGATAATTACCAGAGGCTGGGAGGGTTTGTGGGGGGTTGAGGGGGAGGTGGAGATAGTTAATGTGTACAAAAAAAAAAATTGCTAGGAAGAACGAGTAAGACCTAGTACTTGATAGCACAACAGGTTGACTATAGTCAATAATAATTTATTTGCACAATTTAAAAGAACTAACAGAGTGTAATTGGATTGTTTGTAACACAGGGATAATGCTTGAGGGGATGGATATTTCATTTTCCGTGATGTGATTATTCCACATTGTATGCCTGTATCAAAACATCTCAGGTTTTAATATATAAAATATATTAAATATATATGCCTAGAGTGTATATATTTATATACTATATATAAATATATACACCTATATACCCCATAAATATACACACCTACTATATACCTACAAAAATTTAAAACAAAAATTTTTAAAGATCGAGGTTGGTCGCTACGGGATTCAGGTAAGTAATTATCTTGCTTCTCCTACAAAATACATTTTTCTTAACACCTGTGCAAGTCTCCATGGAAGGCACAGTAGATTAAATTTCTTGCTATTCACAGGACAGCAAATAAGTTAACACTGGAGAAAGCACTTTATAAACCATACCTGCTGCAAAAATGTAAGGTGCAAGAGTTACCCACAGGAATTGCAAATCTGAATACCTTCAAACTAGAATGAACTTTGAAATTCTCTAACCACCTTTTATTCTTCAATTTCTATAGCAACCTCCATCAAGGGGTTGCCCAGTCCACATTTCACTATTGCCAGTGATAGGAAACTTGCTTCCCCTAAAAGCAGTTTAAACATCTATCTATAGAAAGCTCTGTAAAATTTTAATTTAAGAAAAAAGAAGACTTTTTGTAAGTATGAAACTTTCCCTTATTCATCACCATTACACTCTTTAGAGACTATGTCAATCAAGAATAAGCTTGCTTATTCTATTGTTAACAAATAACCCATAAAAATCTCAGTGGCTTAAAACAACCAAGGTTTCCTGATCCTAGTGCATACTCTCTGTGGGTCAGCTGAGAGTTTGCTCCTCATTGTCCTCACTCTTGCACCCAGGCTTATAAAACCACCACTTTCTGGAAAATTCTCAGGCATTACAGAAGGAAAGAGAATTCTGGGAAGTCTCACTTGGGCATTAAATGTTCTGACCTAGAAGTCACACAGATCACTTCCACTCAAAATCGTTGACCAGGAAACACAATCTTATCATGTGCCACCCCATATTCTAGAGTCCTGAGTCAAAAATACTTGTGAACAGGCACAGAAGCTCATGCCTACAATCCCAGCACTTTGGAGGCAGAGGTGGAAAAGTCACTTGAAACCAGGAGTTCAAGATCAGCCTGGGCAACATAGCAAGACCCTGTCTCTACAAAAAATAAAATAAAAAATTAGCCAGAGGTGGTGGTGCACACCTGTTGAATCCATTAGTTGAAAGGCAGCAGGAGGATCACTTGAGCCCCGGAGTTCAAGGCTGCAGTGAGCTAAGCTATGACCACACCACTGCACAGAAGCCTGGGCAACAGAGCAAGACCCTGTCTCTATTTTTTTTTTAATGCTTGTGGACAGTACTACTGAATAGCACAGCGACTGTATAAAAAATCCTGATTCCTTATCATTAAACACAAAACTTGACAAACCCATCAAGCTATATTTTCACAAAACTACGGCTGGAACTCAGATCTCAGATGTCACAATTTGGAACTTTTTCCATCATGCTGCGTTAGGATGTTTACATGAGGACAATGTAGCTGGGATTATATGGCATTTACTTAGTTTTTTGTTTTGTTTTTCTTATTCATAAATAGCTTCAGGAGGAAGGTTTGGAAGTTCCTAAAGCACATGCCTTAAACTGAAAAGTAACTGCAAAATAATTTTACTCCCTTTTGAAATGTTTGACGGAGTAAAGATTGGATTTCTGAGAGTCTTTTATATTCTGAATATAGGGAATACAAAGGAAACAATCTTTCTAAGACTTCAAGAAACAACGGAAAAACTCTTGATTCTGACTTTGCTATTTCAATTATTATTATTATTTTTTTGACACTTCAGGTCTTTGAGTAATTGTGGCAGCAGCAGCCACAGAGTTTTACCTGAGATAAAAGTATATATAATAGCATGGCAGCCTCTGCAGAACCACACAATATAGTAAATGCCTTGGCTTGATCCTATTTGCTCACAGGTCTGTGCAAAATAACAAATGGTTCTGAAAGAATTATTCCAAATATCTTTTGCTCTTATTACTTTAAAGACTTGGCTGCCAAATATTTGCTCCAAGATGAGAAAAGAGCACATATATGGGATGAAGATTGTGCATTAAGATATGCTGCTTATTTTGCTTCTGTAGATACATGCACATCTTATGGATTAGAGGTGGTCTTTCACCCTTCCCCAAATGGTGGACAAATGAGTATATCATTCCATCCCTTTAACCCACCCTGGCTGGAGACACTTTGTTAAAGAATATTACTCTCCTGCTCAAATCTTAAATGCCTTCCTAATATGAGGAGAATTAAGTCTAAAATATTCAACCAAACATTCAAAGCCCTGTAGGGGTGGAATCCTTATGGAATTTTCTAGCCTACAGCACAGCACAACACTCCCCTTTAGCTTCTATTCAAGTAAGCCAAGTTTCCTCTTGAAAGAGAGTGCAGGTCCTTGCTCAAGTTATTTCTTTCAATAGCACAGATGTTCAAAGTACAATTTGTTTTAAAGTTCCACTTTCTATAAGAAGCCTTTTCAGATATCCCATTGGGAATGGACGACACATTCCTGGGTTTTTTGTTTGTTTTGGTTTTGTTTTGTTTTGTTTTGTTTTGAGACGGAGTCTTGCTCTATCACCCAGACTAGAGTACAGTGGCACAATCTCAGCTCACTGCAACTCCCACCTCCCAGGTTCAAGCAATTCTCCTGCCTCAGCCTCCCGAGTAGCTGCGATTACAGGCACCTGCCACCACACCCAGCTAATTTTTGTATTTTTAGTAGAGACAAGGTTTCACCATGTTGGCCAGGTTGGTCCTGAACTCCGGACCTCAGGCCCACCTTAGCCTCCCAAAGTTCTGTGATTACAGGTGTGAGCCACCACGCCCAGCCTGGACTACACATTTCTATAGCATGTTAGTTGTTCTTCTATGATAGCCCGTTTCATATCCTGCCTTCAGGTCAGTCTATTAATGGACATACCTGATTTCCTCACGACACAGGATATAAATCCTTGGAAAGTAGAGGCTATAATTTCTCACCTCTGGATTCTCCACAGCTCCTTGAACTTGGTTTAAGCGCCCCTACCCCGCCACCTGCCCCTCAAAATAAAAACAAAAGCCTAAAAATTTGCCAAAGCACTGGATCCTGTTTCTCCCTGGCCCAAACAATGTCCCACCCAGTTTCTCTCTTACTTTTCTTCACACAAGCCCAGAAGTCCAATCTCTGCATTTATCTGTAAAAGGAGGGATTTGTCAGGCCTGTCACCATACCTACGGATCTGAAGCAAAGTGAGAATGCCGCTTGTCTTGCGTAATAAACACAACTCCCTTTATCTTTACCGAAAACTATTTTTTCCACTGCCTAAAATTTAACCATGGAGAGTCAGCATTTTGAATATTTAACTTTCAAAGTTTCTTATTAAAATATAAGTACTTTTGTGAGAAGTGATACCTTAATTTAAAGCATTATCAACCAATGTTTTAGCAATGATTGGAGGAAAACAAGTCAGGAATTAAGTCATCTCTTAAACGAATAAAAGATATGGAAACAGGGAAGAGAAGGAATAGTATCTGGTTAGCAGGTAGATGAGGGTGGTGGTGAGAAAACAACAAAAATATTCAACTTCTGCATAAATTTGCAACAGACTAGATCTTCCTGAGATGGTGTGCCTATAGGAAACAATGTATTAAGAACATAAAAACCACTATATATATATATATACACACACACACACACATAGCCAAATTAATAATGTTAATTTGTTCTACTGTTGAGTAGAACAGAGATTCACAGTTCAAATAACTACACAGCAATCAAAATTTAATTATAGAAGAGCCCCGAGATTTAGATAAAACCCACAAGTGTAAAAGAAACTTACCATCAGACAATTTGTTGCTGTGTATAAATGAGAAGCAAGAGAAGCAATCCTTACAAAGTGGGTTCAGATGATTGCTGGTGCCTGGGAAAACTCCGGTCCAAAAGGATTACTCTGAACTGAGCAACATCTTCCACTGAACCTATTTTGTAGAGTTTCGAAAATCTCCATGGACCTGATACCCTTGACATCAATCCATGAAAGTAAGTGGGATTAGCAGGCTCTGGCCAAGGTTTCAGTGTCTCTTCCAAGAGATGGGCGGCGTATCCACAATGAGAGGGGGAATATGAATTGCTGGCAGCTCCCATGCTTACAATGCCTCTTGGTCTATAAATCATGCCTTCCTGCTGTTTATACTTCTATAAAGGGTTAGACAGAAACTTGTTCCTAGATGTAACAACCGAGGTCACTGACGGTTACATGCTGCATGAGCTCACAATATCTGCCCCGAGAAAAACAATAAAGTGGTCAACCTCCTACTCCTTTTGCTGGAATACTTGGTGTTTGTCACTAAAGGAGTTTAGCTGTAACCTATGAGCAAAAACCTTCTGTCATTCACATTCAGTTCTTTAGTGGGTAGAAAGGGGTCAGAGAAGCTTAAGAGTATCTGAACGGTTGAAGATTCCAACCTGACACAGAGCTGGGAGCCGTGCATCTACCATGTGGGTAATTTTTAAGACTACTTGGATGTGTGGAATCTTTTTATTGGTTCTCTGTCTTTCAGGTGTCCCAAAATTTCTATCTCATTGCAATTTTGGAAACAACTCAAGTTCTGTCTTCCTCCAGAGAAAGGAAGCAGCCACAAGTTTTATAAACCTAAAATTAAGAGTAGTCAAGTTAGACTGTCATACCGTTGGAACCTGACAATATTTAATACCTGATAACATGATTGTCAAATAACATTTCTAAGAACCCAATGCATGAGATATTGAAGTTCTAACTTGAAGATCACAAATTACATTGTTGTAGTCTCTGGGCCTCCTAGTTCCCACAGTCTAAAGCAGGTGTCTGCAGTGTATAGAAAAGTCAAAATAAAAAAATGGCAGACCAGAATTAGAATGAACGAAGCAACTGCTCTACCACTGTGGATTCTTTCCATCTCCTGCCATCCATCATTCCACCCCCAAAAGTATATCCCAACCCTGGTGACCAGCCCCATCTCCTTGAGGTGGAGGCAAAGCCTGGAAAGATAATCCAGCAGTTGCTGAGATGCTCAGGACTGGGAAGGACTCTGACGTTGGTGAAATCCATTTCCCATGCTACCCTTGAATTTCCTCTACAATGGCTCCACCAAGTAGTTACCTGGAAAATATTCACACACTTTCAGGGGTGGTAATTCTCCACTTTCTAAAGAAAAATATATCTCTGGGCAAGTATAGTAGAAAACTCTTCCTTGTAAGGCCAAATCTACTTCCCAGGTCTGTTTCTAGTTGTTTCCTTTGGGGCCACAGAGAACAAGTCTACATTCCTCTTCCATAAGGCAGCCCTCCTGATATCTCAAGATTATTATCTCAGCCCTTTAAGTCTTTTCATAAGCTACACAGTCCTATCCTCCAAACATTCAGTTTATTTCCCTGTTGCCATCCAAGTTTCCCCTAAATGTGTCCTAGTTGCTTTATATTTGTCTTAATGCACATTTCTCACAACTGTATACAGTATTCCAACTAAGCCCTGACCAAAACAAAATAGAGTTGTGTTCTTACTTTCTCCATCATAAATACTTCATCTAACACTAGTTCTTTGGTATCCACATCACAACATTAACTCTTGCTGACCTGATCCAGGTATTTTGAAGTAGCCAAGTCAAAATTCAAAACCATTATTTATTCCCAAGTAATCTAGCCAAATGATAACTAGGCCTCTTCTATCCCCCACCTGAAGACCATCCATAAGCCTTACCCCAGAAACATAAAGGCACAAGAAATGGGTGAAAGGTTTTGTTGTGTACTTTCCTTTTATTTTTCATAAGTAGAAAAACCTTTTTAAAATCAGCAAAATAAAACATTCATTTATTCAACATGTATTGAGGACCCACTATGTACAGGTCTCAAAATTACTGGGGCCACAGAGATAAATATTTGCAATCAGTGCTGTAGAAACTCTTACCACCTGGTTTCATGGTTATTTCTTTACCCTACTGTTGGGTAGGTGATAGAGTATACCCTGTGTTTAATGTAATTGCTCCATGCACTGAACAGATTCTAATGTTTTATGCCAGCTTAATCTTAATGCAACATTGACAACAATAATAATACCTAATATTTGTTAAATATTTATTACATATTTGCTTTGATTTCTATATGATTTGATTCGCTCAAGATTCTTCCAGATCTCCTCAGGTCAAAAATAATTGTCTCAAAATGTCATGCAACTTGGTGAGCTACCTACATAAACTTTAACTCCCGTGAAGGCATGCCTAATAAGTTAAACCATTAATTGCCAAATGATATTCTGTTTGGTTAATAGTAAAATGTAGGAGAAAGAGCACAAGTCTGGCATTAGAACCACCTGGGTTTGAATTTCAGCTGCACTAATAAACAAGCCATCAGCCCAGGACAACGCATTCTGAGCCTCAGTTTCCCTCCTCCCTGGAAATGGGGATAATACCCTTTACCTTGCCATGTTCTTGTATAAAGTGCTTGACATAGTACTTGTAAATAGGCAGTAAATGGCATGCTTCCCTCACAGCACAGATTATTACAGCTTATATCTCATGTCCCTTAAATAGATTACTCTCTCATAGAGAAGGGACTGAGACTTGCTTTTCTTCATATCCCTCATATTCCCAACACCTAGCATAAGTAGACACCCACATTCTTCTTGAATATAAATGTGAGCATCTGGCTTCAAGTTCAGTTGTATATCATCTAGAAATAATCACATTTCTGTTCTGGTCTCTCATTTTCACAGGGGATGTTTGAAGATTTTCAGGGATTATCTAAGATCAACTTCATAAAAGAAAAAAAAAATCGCCCTCCTCAAGTCCCAGGCAGTCGTGTTGAAGTGATGCTCTAGGTTCAATCTATTTGACAAACAGGTTGGCATTGACATTTATTATATTTTTAATGTTGAGCCAATTTTAAGCTCAACTTCTCTCCTAAATTAATGGTGTTCCAAGACATGGCTAAAGCAGGAGGAACAAGAAGTGGTTGATGGGGAAAGCCAGCATTTGATATATCCCATTTCTGACCTGTGCCTCAGCAAGCTAAAGGAAAATGTTGTTGGTCCCCAGTGTCTACCCTGAGCAATAAAATTAAGAGGTTCACTCCCACACAGCCTCAACTAGGCTGAGGTAATTGTTATTGTTATGACTTTAGCAGTTTGAGTGGGAGAAGATGAGAATTCTGAAAGTGATTCATTTACTGCAAAACATCCCAAATATCTCATTAATCTGCTTTTCATTTGGCAAACTTTTATTTCATTAAAAGTGCCGTGCTGTGTGGTTTAAAACAAAGCAAAAATGCCTCTGGGAAGACAAAGCAGCAAAGTGGAAAGAGCTTGGGATCTGAAATGATTTTGATGTGAGTTTGATTTCCAGGTGTGCTACTTACTTGCTCTGTGACCACAGGCAGTTTTCTACAGTTAGTTAGAACCCCAACTTCCTCACCTATAAACACAGGACAACTGTTCTGTTGTTTGTGAATATTGAGGACAGTCCTAGGACCTTGGGCTCTCTTTTGTTTATCTGTTTATTTCTTCATTTGCAAAATGAAGATCATAATAGTGCCAACTCCATAGAGTTTGTGATGAGGATTTAGACAAGTGAATATATGTAAACTGATTAGAACAGTGTCTAGCACAGAATACGGGCAATGTTTTTGTCATCATCATCATCATTGCTGTCACTACTAAGTGACACATGTAAAGTGTGCCTTGCACAATACCTGATACCTAGGAGGTGCTCTATAAATGTAAGAGAAAACATCTCCCCTCACAACTAGAAACTTTCCACTGGGATCTGAAGAAACTCACCGGGTAGGAAGGCCTATTCCACAATTGTAGACTGTGCATTTTAGTGAACGAGGGATCATGTAGATGAAGCCTGTTTACAAAAGAAAAGACCAAAGGAGGTAGAGAAGGGAGTTAACACTGAAAGGGTGGTGGCATAGTTAATAAAAAAGAGAAATTCCGGGTCTCCTGCACCCAGATTACTGCATTATTCTGCCTTCTAAAAGTGTTACTTGGTTGAGTGATCCTTTTGTAGCTCATGAGCATGATGACTGGGTGTTCAAGCACGTGTGGGAGATGTGCCACCCTTGAACCTTGTTACGACATTGGCACATTACCTGTCTGACCTGAAAACAAAACAAAAATAAAAATAAAAGTATTATTTGGTTGAGAAACACCTTCCAACAAATAATTTGCAAACTGTCAGATGGCATCTGATCCTCTGCAATTTTTGTGAGCTTGAGGTAGTTTGAAGAGACGCCCGGAATATAAAGGGAGAGGGGGGCTCCTCAGCAGTTTTCTTAGGAGTTCCAATTCAGAAAGGGGACGTTCACCTCTCTCCAGTCAGTGAAACAAGAACAGGGCTTCTAGATACTTGCCACCCACAAATGCAAATTCAGCAAGCTCTGCCTCCCTGGGTTAATTTTAAACACTGCTTTTTAATCCAAGTTTAGATTTGTTTTGTTGTATATGTACAACATCATTGAGTTTCAGAGTTCTTATTTCTTATCCCTAGGTAAGGAGATCCTTTTTTAGCTGATTTGATATCACTCACCACTAGAAGGGAGTAGAATGTCCCTCTTCTAATTGGAAATAGATAACTGCTTCAGTAGGTTTTCCTTCATTCCTTCCCTTCTGTCAGTGAGATAGATCTGACCTAAGGAGTTTTGGCTTTCAAAGCAGCTCTCACTTTGTGAACCAAGGATAAAAGAAATTCAATTAATCAAAGAATCAGAAGTCAAGAATACAAGAAAGAGAACAGAAAAGAGAAGGGGGAAAAAGTCAGCCCTGGGTTGAGCACAAAAAAATGACATTTTTGGTTGCCCAAGCTTGAGTCTAGGTTCTATTTAGTGCTGAGATTCTGCGCCGCTCTGGCAAACTAATGGAACAAGTAAGGCTAAAGTCTGTTTCCATCAGGAGCCAAACGGAGGATGAGGTGATGGTCTTAATACAGCGTTGAAACTTTTTTCCAGCTTTGTCCATACCATACCTGCCTTCATGGCCTCAGATCTCAGTACTAAAAAGAGAGAAGGCTGTACATCTAAAAATAAAAATATACATGTACTAAAAACCTTGCTTTGAGATCCTCGTGTATCCCCAAAGGGAGAAGAAGGCATTATCCCACTTCCACCCAGCTTACATCAAGAACTCCAAGAAAGAAATCAGTGGCATAGGCAAAAATGGTACCAGGAGAGGCTACTGACTGAGAGCAAAGGCTATCACCCCTCTGAAGGCGGCCAGCCTATCAACATGAGGGCAGAAGCAGGGCGGGGGCGGGGGGGGGGGGGAATAACATCAGAAATTCACAGGTGGTTGATAGAACTAACCAGCACAGACAGACCACCCCTGGGGACTCCACTCGGGGTGGGTAGAAAGGACATGGAGGTTTATAATAGCCAGAAGGATCAAAAGCCAAAAAATATGGGTTATTGCCATTTATATGACCCCTTTTAAAACTCCAAGTTCATGCAGCCTGAGAAAATGAGCTCATATTAGTAATATCACCTCCTTTCCTTGTCCTACAATTTAAACTGCATACAGCGTTATAATGAGGATGCCTACTGAGCTGTGCTCATACAAAGGAACTCTTCTGATGCAGGTGTTCCCTGTCAAAGAAATACGATTTTTGATGCTTAGAATTTAATTAGGTGCTGCTCTTTATATATTAAAGTAATTCAAACTATTGTACCACTGGGGTACATGATTTCTGTTACTTGTAAGTACGATGGGCTGGTACTGAATTATCCATTTTCTCATTCAGGTTCCCTTGAAACTAATCACATGTGTTTGAAAAAGAGTAGGTCAGGGTTAGGGACCATCTATGACCATGAGAGCATTTCTCTATAAAGAAGCAATATAATGTGGAGAATTAAGCAGCACTCGTTCAAAGGATAACACAAAATCTAACTCTTATTGTTATCTAGAGCCTCAGCCTGGGCTTCAGTTTCTTCATGAGTGTAAACACATTCTTTTGCAGATAATATCTCCTATGCTTCCCCTAGGAGCTCTTGAGAGTCAGAGGAGATCATCTGAAAGCTTTTTAATCTATAAGGGGTTATGAAAACTAAGGAGCTGCTTAGTCCATTGGAGAAAAAGAAACTTGTTTTCAGGTGAGTTAAGATACCTGCGTCCCTAACTGTTGGTATTAAAATCTAGTAATTTATAAAATTTAGCACTCCAGCTTACAATTCTCATGTAATTACATGAAATTCAGAGGGGAAAAAAATAAAGATCAATCCCCTCCCATCACAGTTGCTGGGCAATTTTAGTTCATATTACACATCTTTGAGCGATGCTGCATTCTAACACCCAATACTAGGCGTTCTTTTGGAGAACAAAGAAAATACGTACCAATACTAAGTTGCTTTTGCCATTGTTATCCTAGATGTACATGGATGTCTTCTTAAGGCATTTTGCAAATCAATATGCCACCAACCTAGTGAAATGTGGCAGCACACAGTAAACGTATGACTAAAGAGAAGCATCTTTCCCATGAAAAAACTAATAGCTTTTAGTGGGCAGAATAAAAACAAAATTAAATTGGAGTCTGGGGGTGGTGATAGCAGGAGAAGTGGATCATCGTTATAAACCCCATTCCTTTCAAAAGTTCATGTTAATAGAAGCCCAATCTCCAAAATATGAGTTTCTGTATTACCTAGGGGGAAATGATGTCAAAGTAATTTGAATATTTTCAAATAACTTTCCTTAATACTTTATGCAACTGTGAAATCCCACAGGCCTGTAAATCTTAGCAAAGCCACTGTTTCCAGCTCAAAACCCTGCCTTTGGGTCTGCCTTTCTCTCTTCTTTTCTGGATGAGTAACATTTTCAATCAAGTTGTTTTCTTGTTACTCTGGGAACCAGGCTCTTTCTGAATCAACATAATACCCCATTTCAGGCTCACTGGTATTACCTTCTTCTCTTTCTCATATCAGCTAGAACATGAGGATTTATATCCTAGCAACTGTGTGAGTAGACAAGAAATGCTCCAGGGTGGGACAATTCACTTTAGCAATCTTAAGAGTAGGGTCACCTCAGAAAAAAATGCTTTACTTCTCTGAGTTGGATCCCTCAACTGCCAACTGCGGACAACAGTAACGCTAGTAAGAATCAAATAGGACTTCACTCTACACGTTTCTAATAAGAACGGCCCCTACGGCCTGCCTTGTGACCCCACTGTGGTGTGTACAGATGTCAATCACAACATTTTAGTCCACTTACTTGTTTATATTTCTGTCTCCCTTCACTCAACTGAAAGCCTTTGGAGAACAAGACCTTTCCCTTATTTATTTTAGGAATCCCCAAATCAAGCTTGTCATGTTTGTTAGTAATGGTTTTAAAGGAATTTCGGTCAAAGGATTCATTTGCCAATTGACTAGCTGATTGGTGGAACGAATTCTGCAGATGAATGCACTTTGTAAACCTCTGAACAGTAGACAAATGTAAAGCATTATTACATGGAATTCCATAATTTGCTTTGAACTTAAGGTAATTAGATAGTTGCTCAAAGTCAAAAGGTAATGAGCCTTATAAGTGGTCTTATTTCATCACGTTCTTCATTTTTGTTTGTTTAATCCAGTTGCCAAAAATTTACACACCCCAAAATAACACACTAAAAAAGCAGTTCATGCAATCAAAATAGTGCAAAGTATTTTGCTAGTTAAATTAGCATTGCCTCGTAAAAACACAGTGATGAAATGACATACTTTATATTCTTCCTTGGGTATAAAGTGGCGTCCTGGAGAGACCATTAATGCTAACACCAGCACAACACAAAACACTCAGGGGACTGTCCTCGGATGCCCATTTTGTTTTTACAAATTGTCCTCTATGTGAGAGTATTTAAAGAAACCAGTTGGGTTTGGGGTTTTTCCCCCTATTCAATTCAATACCACAAATATTAGATGCCAACTGCATGTTGGCTAAGTACAACAGGACAAATAAGGATTTCAGGGTGGGATGTAGGTTGCAAGAGGGAGTATTGACAAGAACACAAATACCATAACCAAGGCAGAACGTAAATGCCATAAGACAAATAGGTAACTCTCTAGTGCTATGAATCTAGAGGCAGAGAAGTAACAGCCAGCTGGGGAAGATCAGAAAGGGTATCATGGAGGAGGAGGTATCTGTAATAAAAGTGAAGCTTTGAGCAATATTGCAAACCACACAGTTAGGGAGGACAGTATGGTAGGGCTAGAGGACTGGGTATTCCAGAAAGGCAGAAGACGAACTCCTCCAGCTATCTTTAGTCTGAATTTCCAGAAGTATCTACTTCATCTGTTCCTGGAATATCAGCTTGACTTTGCTAATAACTAGTCTGAGAGTACTCACATTTAGTGAAAAATAACACTGATATAATTGCTGCCAATATCGTTCCCTTTTAGCAATAGCAACAAATATTATTTTTCAAAAATGGAGCAACTGCATTTTTATAATATCCCTGAGAAAGTATTAAAAATGTGAAATACATTCTAGGTGATTTTTAATGATTGTATTTTCTTCCATTTTTATTAGAATTCAGAACATATACTTCCCGGCCTTTTCCAAAAATGATCTGTGCCTAACGTGGTAAACGACAACAGAGTCTGCCTCCCCAAAATATACCACTTTGATGTAAGAATTATTTTGAGTAGAGAGCAATTGAGAAGAAGCAGATACGAAAACAAAATATCTGCCCTCTTCCTAATTGCCTGAAAGCAGGGCATTAAGTAAACAAAGGTGTCCCTTCCTCCCCACTTCTACCAGAAATAACAAAGTTTGATCACCAGAGATGATCCTTATCTGCCTGGAGATGGCACCAAAGGAATCCACGTTAAAAAATTTACTGATGAGGGGCCAGTCGTGGTGGCTCATGTCTGTAATCCCAGCACTTTGCGAGGCCAAAGTGGGCGGATGTTCAAGACCAGCCTGACCACCATGGAGAAACTCCATCTCTATTAAAAATACAAAATTAGTCCGTCGTGGTGGCGGGTGCCTGTAATCTCAGCTACTCGGGAGGCTGAGGCAGGAGAATCGCTTGAACCCGAGAGGTGGAGGTTGCAGTGAGCCAAGATTGCACCACTGCACTCTAGCCTGGGCAACAAGAGCAAAACTCCAACTCAAAAACAAAACAAACAAACAAAAAATTACGGACTAGCCTCTATTTACCATCAGTTTCCCACAGATTTGCCATCTCACAATTTTCTGTCCCTAGAGACTCACGGTCCTTCCGCTTTATGTTGCCAGTTCTCTAAAAATGTTTTGTTCTTTGTTGAAGACACCACATAAACCACCATTCTAAGCTACCTCTTTGAGAGTCTTTCCCTGAGTTTTCTTTCAGATATATATGAAATATACATGTTAGTAAACCTCTGTTTGTTTTTCTCTTGTGTTAAAAGAAAAACTTTAGACAAATTAAATTTAACAGAGTTTAAGTGAGCAAGAAAAAATACAAAAATGACTTGTGAATCAGGCGGCAGCGGGGCTGTCACATGGTGGGATAAGATTTATGAAGAGAAAAAGGAAAGTGACATCCTGAAAACAGAAGTGAGGTTCAGAAACAGCTGGATTGGTTACAGCTTGGTGTTTGCCTTATTTGAACACCATTTAAATCATTGACTGACTGTGAGTGGTTGAAGTATGACTGCCGTGAATGGCTGAAAGTCAGCTTCTATTACAGACACATTCTCCTAAGTGAGGTTTTCAGTTTGTATATGTGCTAGGTTAGGTTGTGATTCATACATAAAAACTCAAATATGCAAATATGGAGGCTTTCTCAAGGCAGACTTTGGTTTGATTTAACAATTTCCCTCCTTTTGGTCAGCCTCTCAACTTTGACATATCAACCAAAACTTCGGGCATTGTTGCCACTCTCTGTCACCATCATAAATAACTTATTTGGTCTCAGTATGAAATTCACACATCTTCTTTGGTCTCAGTATGGAATTCATACGTCACAGTGTCATACCAGCTGAATAATTCTTTATGTTCTTGCTGATGTAGTCAAAGTAAAATCGTAAGACCATTCAATGCTCAATGGATGGCTAAATACAAAACATTTAAGACTTGAGAGGATACAGTGTTACCAGGGGGACTATTAAAATTACTACCAAGAGTTTAACATCAAAAAACCAAAGTGTACTTCTTAACAAGATTTCTTGTGAAATTAACCAAGTCAAATCAAACAAGTCAAAGTTCAGCAATACAGGCAGTTCAAGAGAATTTGAGTCTATTTGGTCATAGTCTTTGCTCAGGGTGTCATGGTAATTAAGGACCATCATTCACTGTAAAATGTTCTGATTTAAAGAGGTATCCATTTTTGTTGTTATACTGGTCACACAAGTTATAATAACCTGGAGACCTACCAGAAGAAATATAAAGATAAGAAAACTTTAGAAAACCCAAGCTTGCTATCCACCATTTAGGATATCTGCAAACCAACTGTTAGTTGTTCCCATAAACACATTTTATGTTCCTTTCTCTTTAAAGATTTCCTTAATTTGGTGGCGGTGGATAAGGAAAGAACAGTATCTGCCATATTTTTAATTAAGCCTTCTGTAGTAATAAAATCAGGGGAAGATAGATCCAACATTCAGTTTTGTTCAAAACCAAACGTAAGGCCCCAACTTGAGCTAAAAGGAAATATAAAGCTGCATGATGTGTTTTTGTTGAACACATATGTTATCATTTACCTTTCAGAGAGTGGCTCCTACCCATCTCAAACCGTGAGAGGTCTGACTGGCTATAAATTTCAAGATTTCTCTCAATTTATGAATTAGCTTTAAATTCCATACAACTAGTACCCCACTACCACTAAGAGTGAGTCCCCAGGAACCATGATGGAATCTGTCCTCAATGGAACCTAATTTATCTTTCATCTATTTCAAGAGTGGTGCTAATTTCAGTTTTTGACTGCTTTGGTTTCTGATCATAGGAGCTATTACAGGAACTCTCAGGGGAAGCTACTTAAAAGGCAGGAGTGAGCCAGACCAAATAGCAAGATCCAAACCAGCAAGGAGATAGAACAAAATTCTGTGCAGACCAAATATAGTCCTTAAGGGGTTGGAAAAGAGGGCCATCTAGTTGTATTTGAGCAAGGGTTAGTTTAATTTTTCACCCTTGTTCTGCCTATCTCCTGAACAAAGTCCAGTGGAAAATTTACTTTTTTGTGGCCCTTTCTTAAAATGTTGTGAAGATGTATAACCACATTTAGTTAAAAACAAAAACAAAAACAAAAACAGGGGGATGAGGCAGGGAGACCTACTGGATTTAATCTAGTGGCCTTCTGTGAGCACTTGTACCCACATGGATAATTCCCAGGTCTTGAGTGTGTGATGCCAGGTAGCACAAAATACATTTTGCAGACATTACTTGGATAGGTTTTCTATATTAGGTAATGATCAGGTTATCAACTATAAAAGATAGAATGTTGTTTCTAGTAAGTACTGGAAAGCAAGTAGCAGTGATATTTAGAACACCAAAGATAGCTTTCCAGTCTTCTTTTGGCATCTCACAGTGGTTGTCATTGAGAATGCAGAGAGGCACTGGCATCAGTGGGACTGTTTCCTGATTTTTTGGCATTATCCCACAAACCCAACAATTGTTCTAGTTTTATGCTAGAACATAAGCTTGAGATAAAGCCATCCACTGATTATGGCCTCATGAATTTTCCTGTACGAAAAATAAAAGCATTGAGACAGCAGAAAATGAGGGAAAAAGACAAAAACATAACATTTTCATGATGGTACAGAAGTCTTGATCTGTGAACTTGAGAAAGCTGTTAACATTGAAGATGCCATCTACTTCTAGGGAGAAATTTCCACGGTCAGCTTTACCTTAAAGTCTCCAACAGGAGTACTGCTCCAAGAATCTGAAAGGGCTCTTTTGAATTGTAACATGTGGACCTAGGATTCAAGGCCTTCATTACAGTATGGGTGGTGAGAAAAACTTGATATGGTCCCTTCCAACAGCGGTCAGGGGCAGTCTTACTCCGATCTTATTTCCAAAACACCCAATCTCCAAGTTCTAGACCACGAAGTATTTGCTTGTCCTCAGATGGTGGGTCATGTAAAGTTTTTTTTTTACCCAGTGAAAATAGACTTTGGCATAATGCTTAAAGCCTTGTAGCATTTAATCATATCAGAGTTTAAGAGAGCAAGGAATGTGTGAGCTTTTATTATTAGAGATATAGGTTTTCCAGTGACTATTTCCTAAGGGCTCAACTTACGATTTCTAGTCAGAGTGGATCTGATTGCCATTAAAGCCAATAGCAGTGTCTTAGGCCAAGACAATGCAGTTGACTCAGTTAGCATTGACAATTTCAGTTCTAATATGCCATTTCTTCTTTCAACCTTTCCAGAAGACTGAGGATGATAGAAACAATGATAATGCCATTGTGTTCACAATACATTCTTTAATTGCTTTATAAATTGCCCAGTACAATGAGTTCCCCTATTGCTAGAGATTTCTCTAGGAATGCCCCTTAAGGAAACATTTTCCAATAATTTCTTAGCTACTGTTACAGCACCAGCTTTCCTACATAGGAAAGCCTCTACCAACCAGGAAACACACAGACTATTACAAGAACATACTAGTACCCCACTGAGAGTGGCAACTGAATAAAATCTATCTTTAAATATTCAAATGGCCCATCTTATGGTAGAAATATGCTACCTGAAGTTTTGATTGTTTTCCCAGAATTATGAGTTTGACAAACCAAAATATTGGTTATGAACCATTTTAGAAATGTTAGCACAGTAACCCCAACAATATTTTTCCATAACTTGGATCATTTTGTCTGTTCCATGATGAGTTGTGGAGTGCATAGCTTTTAACAACAGAAGCTTCAAAGACTCAGGAAGGACCAGGTGGCCATCTGGGCCCTCTGTGAGTCCATGCTTAACAATGAATTTGTATCCTTTTTTAACAATGAATTTGTGTCCTTTTAGATATCACTTTTGTTTTTCCAAATCAAGTGCATTATACTGTTTTCTAAATAGGTCATCATAAGGAAGTTGACTTGGATCGATCTTAGGAGGTTGATTCAGAAAGCATATCCTAACTGTTCTGGCACTAAACGATTGAGCATAAAAACCTACTAGAGAATTCTCTTTATGTTCAGGTTCAGTTTTATATGCATGAGCAACAATCTTAATAATGACAATCTATGATGGTAACAGGATAGTAGAAAGGAGTTCATCCACGTGGAGTCTATTTTTGATGGAGGTTCCACTAGAAATGAGAAACCTTTGGTGTTTCCATAACATACCAAAATTATGTGCTGTGCCAAAGGTATATCAGCTATCTGCATAAATATTTACTGACTTGCCCTCAGCTATATAACAAGCTCAGGTGGGAGCAAAAAGCTCCATGGCCTGAGCTGACTTAAATTGAGGAAGAGCTCCCTTCTCTCTCAACTTATTTTGGGTGGCAATGGCATACTCTGCCTAATATTTTCCTTCTGAATTCTTGGCACAGGGCTCATCAACAAATACTCAGGATTATCCAATGGTGTATCTCATAAATCAACACAAGAGGCAACTATTTCTGATATTATCCTACAAAATTATAGTCTTCACCATCATCAGACAGGAGTAATAGAATAGCAGAGTTAAGTATGTTGCAGAATTTTAAATGGAGATTAGAAGGAGATTAATTTAACAAGATGTTGGTCTACTTTCTGAAAAATACTGCGTTTGGTTAGCATGTAAAGGACTTCCCACAGTATGTGGGAGTTGCAAATTAAGTTTATTCCCTAAAATCAGCTCAGATGAAGCTTCTGTCAACTTGGCTGCCACTGCTTTTAAACAATTAGCATGTACCTTCACTACTAGGTCTAACTGAGGGCTATAATATGCAATGGGCCTATGTTTTCCTCTATGTTCTTGGATAAGAGCTCCTAATGCCTGATGGTTACATTCATGGACAAACAAGGTAAAAGGTTTAGTGTGATTTGGAAGTTCCAAAGCTGGAGGCTGTTGTAAGGCAAAATTCATTTGGTTAAAAGCCTGCTCATGACTGTCTTCCCAAGGTAAAGGCTCTGGTACTGTGTTTCTAGTGAGCTCTTACAACGGTGAGGCCATTCAGAAAAAATGCAAGACTCAGAACTGGCAATATCCTGCAAGGCCAAGAAAACTTCTTAATTGTCTTCTGGTTACAAACTGAGGAAAACTTTGAATAGTTTTATTCTTTCAGGCAAGAGGGAAATCCCTTTAGCAGTCAAGTCATAATGGACTTGCTCTTTTGAAAACTGAAGTTTTTTTCATCGAATCCTTGTGACCCTTATGTGTGAGCTGCTGTAAAAAGTAAATTTAGTCCATTTTATAGCACTCTTAATGGGAGAGCCTAAGAACAGATCATCTATATACTAAGTAACAGCAGAATTTTGAAGAAACTATAGGGTTATTAAGTCCTGATGCAATACTGGGGAAAAATACAAAGGGCCCTCAGTAAACCCTTGTGACACTACAGTCCAGATGTACTGCTGGTTTTTCTAAGTAAAAGCAAACAAGTATTGACTATTTATGGATTGAAGTGCTAAGGAAGGCTGAGCAGACATCTCTGACATTCCTGCACCTGAATATTTATATGTTCCGCTAGGCCTTAAAAGGTTTCTATTATTATTTTTTTGAATAAGCTTTCTATTTCTTCCTTTTTCACAACTGTATTGAATTCCAATGACTCTTAGATTTGTTTTTGTTTTGTTTTGTTTTGTTTGAGGTTATTCTCTATATCTTGTAGGTATTCTTCATTCCTTTTCATTATTTTTCTTTTCTCTCCTCTGTGTATTTTCAAATAGCCTGTCTTTGAGGTTACCAATTCCTCATTCTACTTGATTCATTCTGTTTTTGAGAATCTCTAATGTATTTTGCGGTTCAACAAATGTATTTCTTGGTTCCAGGATTTCTGTTTGATTTTTTATTACTATTTTGATCTCTTTCTTAAATTTCTTTGATAAATTTCTGAATTGCTTTTCTGTGTTATCTTGGAGTTCCCTGAGTTCCCTTAGAATTGCTATTTTGAATTATTGATCTGACAGCTCACACATCACCATCTCATTAGGAACAGTCACTGGCTCCTGCTTTGTCTGTTTGGGAGGTCATTGTTCCCTCCCTGTTTGCTGTTGTTTCTTGTGGACATACAGTTATAGCGTCACATTGCAGGATCAGTTATTTTTTCCAGTTTTCACTGTACAGTTTGTTTTGCTCTTAGAGGGTATGTTTACTTAGGGAATGTTTACTAGAGTATGTTTACTTAGAGGTTCTTTGCAGTTTCTTATTGAGTCTCCTTAATCCTAGACCACTGCTTCCTTTATGGGACTACATGGCACCTTAAGCCTATGTTTGCCTCGGCTCTCCCAAACGCTCAGAGCACTGCCTATCCCGTATGAGAAGGAGGTCCCAAATGGGATACACCTGTTCTACGTAAGAAGGTTGACTGGAGGTTTGTGCCTAGGAGACCTATGGAGTGTGCCTCCTACAGCGTGGTGCTGCGGAACAGTTACTCTGATTTGAAATCTCCTTTGGCTGAGTTAAAGAGCAGAATTCACAGGCTGAGATTGCTAGACTCATCTCCCTATTTTGTCTCTAGCTGCTCTTTGGGATTTTTCTACCTACAGGTATTTGCAATGCTTCCTGTGGGTTGAGGCAGGAACAGTTTTCTTGTAAGGGTACCCAAGATGGTGGGGAAGCTGGCTGGCTGCCTCAATCTCATTTTTTCCAGAGTAGAAACCGTTAAGTCTGAGAAGAATTTTCCATGTGTAATCCCTGGCAGATTGGGAGAGGGCCGTCATGGATATAGACGTCACTTTCTCTTACTCTCTGCTCAGAGTTTTGCCCTTCTTTGTGGCCCTGGGGATCATCTCAGCCTCAGTTGAGTTCTGGGATATTGCTGGGGATAATCTGGATGCTGGATATTTAGTTTTTTGATGGGAAGAGTGGTGCCAGAATGCTTCTACTCCATTACTTTTGTGACATCACTCTTCCTGAGTAGAGGTCTACTACAGTGAACTGCTTCAAATAAGCAGGAACATTAGACAATAAAGTATTGGGATTTGCAATTACACGAAACTTTGGTATTACAATTGTATTAATTAACCATAAATCTTGAACAAATCCTCAGCCTCATTCATTTGGCGTTTTTTTTTTTTTTTTTTTGACAGAGTTTCACTCATGTTGCCCAGGCTGGAGTGCAATGGCACAATCTCGGCCCACTGCAACCTCCACCTCCCAGGTTCAAGCAATTCTCCTGCCTCAGCCTCCTGAGTAGCTGGGATTACAGGGGCACACCACCATGCCTGGCTAGTTTTTTATATTTTTAGTAGAGATGGGGTTTCACCATGGCCAGGCTGGTCTTGAACTCCTGACCTCAGGTGATCCACCCGCCTCAGCCTCCCAGAGTGCTGGGATTACAAGCGTAAGCCACCGCACCTGGCCTCATTTGGCTTTTTAACTGGTAGAATTGGAGCATTACAAGAACTGGTACACAGAATTATGTCTTTTAAAAAGTAAATCTTTTACAGTTGGTGAGGGCCCCTGGATTGCTTCACGTTTTAGTGGTTATTACAATAATGTAGGCAAAGGTTTAGAATGATCTACTTGAATTTGTATAGGTTCTATACTTTTAATCCATCCTGTATCAGTTGAGGAAGGGGCCCATGACATTCAGGTGTTTTAGAAAGGTTAGGTATATAACAGACGTGAGTTTCAATCTCATCAATTTCTGCCTGTAAAGAGCATAACTCTCCTGGTTCAGGAGAGTCTGGAAACTATGTATCCCTCTGAGTAGAATCATATATGCTCTTTTAGTTATGAAAGTGAATCTCACCCTAGCAAGTTTATTGGAGTAGTATCATATGGTGAAAAGGTAAAATTTTCTGAAAATGGCCCCCAAAGTAGGTTGAATGAGTTGATATATGAAAATCTCGGCTGGGCGCGGTGGCGCAAGCCTGTAATCCCAGCACTTTGGGAGGCCGAGACGGGCGGATCACGAGGTCAGGAGATCGAGACCATCCTGGCTAACACGGTGAAACCCCGTCTCTACTAAAAAAATACAAAAAATCTAGCCGGGCGAAGTGGCGGGCACCTGTAGTCCCAGCTACTCGGGAGGCTGAGGCAGGAGAATGGCTTAAACCTGGGAGGCGGAGCTTGCAGTGAGCTGAGATCCGGCCACTGCACTCCAGCCTGGGCGACAGAACGAGACCCCGTCTCAAAAAAAAAAAAAAAAAAAGAAAATCTCATGAATTTGATTTGAAACCCCCCACCACCGAAATGACTTTTTTGCTTCAAGGGATCTGATGGCTTAATAAAGTGGAGTTTATGGTACATAAGGTGGCTACAGTATCCACCAGGATATACAAGATTCCTTATGTATTTTAACTTGTTTCTCCATGTTTATCTAAGGGTAATTATGTCAGGGGCAATTTAACAGAGAATCCTTGGAGCCTAATAAATGTTGATTATCATCATTAATGTT
This sequence comes from Piliocolobus tephrosceles, assembly GCF_002776525.5. Classification (NCBI taxonomy): domain Eukaryota; kingdom Metazoa; phylum Chordata; class Mammalia; order Primates; family Cercopithecidae; genus Piliocolobus; species Piliocolobus tephrosceles. Next base: position 170,224,502 of record NC_045437.1, read on the forward strand.
AAAATCTCTTGGGCTCATTCTAGGGGGAAAACGATCTAGACTAAAGAAAGGAGGCTTACTGTAGACTGATATAAAATGAAGAAATCTCTTTTCACATGTCCTTGTTGTTTGCAAGGAAGGCAAACACCTCAGGATAAAGAATTTCTTGTTCTAGGACCTCTTGGTTGTGATTTAAAATAAAAATGAGAAGGTCCCTTTAGCCTCAGCCCCTGTAACTGTTGTAATTGAAGAGTCATAATTGTTAGCGTTTTGGATATTTTTTTTTTTTTTTGCTCCAGAGTCCTCTCAAAATGTTCAGCTGAAGCCACCAGTTCATATCTGTAACTCTCCATCCAGGTTTGTTTCTTAATTAAACAGGTACATTCAGGATGAAGTCCATTTATAAACAGAGGAGTTAATATCATTTCAGTCCCTGCAGGAAATACTTCTTGCTGTATTTTGAGTCCCGAATATTTTACAAACAGTATATCTAAGTAAGTTCTGTAATCAAAAAATGATTCATCCTTTTTTTATCTGCAAGACTGTATGATGAACCAATCAACCTTTGGTGGGAAAATCTTAGGAATTAAATATAAATGGTTTTCAACAATTTTTCTAGCTCCTTTTGTCCTTTCTTGTGAGGAAGTTTTGGAGAAGTCTAATACACTTCTCAGATTTGTCTCATCCCGCTCCTGCCATCCATTTTTAAGCTTCACCAAACATCAATATTATATGAATATATTAGTAAAGGTAAGGGAGTCATGGATTATAGACTCCTGTGAGGATTCTAAATTCTTCAGTAAATGATTGAGGATTTTTCCCTTGGGTTAGGGAAGTCCTTTACAATGGCTCTAAGATGAGTTTTAGACCATGAAGTAAAAATGGTTATAGCAGGAAAATCTGGCTGATCAGAAGGTTTTACTAACTCCTCTTTTTTCATCACCTTCAGGATGAAAGGATAATGTAGGAAAAAGGTTAGCGGATTCAGAGTATTGAGGTAGAGATGGAAAATGGGAAAGAATAGTTAAAGTTAGTTCAGTAAGACAACAGTCCTCTTTTATCATGTCCTTAGGCTGTTGCTTAAGCTTTTCATTTGCTTTTGCAAAGAATCTTTGAAGGAAGCTATTTTTGATTTGTTTAGCCTCTTAAATGCTTCTGCATCCCATTGTTTTCTGTGGGTTTTTGATCTCCTTCTTTCTAATATGCCTCACAATAAACGATTTTATCCCACTTGAAATGTTACCGGTGTCATCATAATTCTAAGTTGCCTCTTGTAAAATTATCTCATTTTTCTGAAAATGCACACATTCTGGGCCCATAAGTTTTATAGGAAAAATTAGCTGTGGTCCCAGAAGGCAGAGTCTTACACTCCTTGGATTGAGATAAACTCATTATCCAAAAGGTATCTACCCGAACTCTTAGGCCTCTCACTGAATCCAATCTTGTTAAAGATTTAATTTAATTCAATCCTGCACCCGGTCCAGGCTAAATATTGTTCAAATAAATTCAGAGAGCTCAAAGCACAAATTAGTGGAGCTCAGAATTCAAAAGAAAATTCACTCATGATCTCCAGTTACAAACAAGAGAATAGTGAACACAGCTGGCTTCGTGGGTATTTTGCCTGGTTGCCTCGTGTTCCTAGGGGTCACTGGTGTTTTACTTCACATCCTCACTTCTGACATCAAATCTGTTAAAAGAAGGGCTTTAAACAAATTAAATTTAACAGAGTTTAATTGAGCAAGAAAAAAGACAAAATGATTTGCAAATGGGGTAGCCCTCAGAATCAGAAGAGATTCAAAGAGACTCGGGCTGCAACATGGTGTGATAAGATTTATGGACAGAAAAAGAAAAGTGACATACTTAAAACAAGAGTGAGGTACAAAAACAGCTTTGGTTATAGCTTGGTGGTTGCCTTATTTGAAACAGTGTGAACAGTTGGCCACCTTTGAGTAATTAAGGTATGGCTGCTGTGATTGGCTGAGACTCAGCTGTTGTTACAGAAGCATTCTCCTAAGATAGAATTTCAGCAGAACTCATATAAGAGTATGGAGGCTTTCTAAGGCCAAGTTTTAGTTTGATTTAACCCTGGTTAATCTGTCTTTTTGTTACAGGGGTCCCAGTCAAGAATTAAGAAGGATGGAAGGGAAAATTATTTTTTCCACTTGTATATTGAAAAAACTCATTTAATATTTATAGCATTACATCTTGCCAACTTCTTTGTTATTCCATCCTTGCCAAATTCTGATGTCTAGCGTTAGAATTAACTTCCTCAGAATATTTTTAAGAGCTGGAAAATGAAAATGTTTAACTGTATTATATTTCTTGACTTCCTCAAACTCTAGAGCAATCTCTTCAATCTGTGATAGAAATAAAGAAATGGTTTAATAGAATGTCTCCCAAACTGGCATTTGCAGGATATTAATAGGTGTTTCATTAAGAAATGGGAAATGTAAATTGACCAAAGTTAATAAACAAGTTTTCATTTTATCTATAAGACTTCTCATAAGTTTATATGTTCTTTAATATGTTCTCATAAGTTGTGACTCTCCAGAGAAAGGACATATGTCTCCATACTTATTTTACAATGAAACATTTCTTAGCTACACCTATTAATACCCAGAATGTTGTTTCAGGAAATACCATTCTGAGAACACTTAGCTAATGAATTACTCCAGCTTAAAGATAGTTCCACAAGTCAGCTTTGGAGTTTAACTGAGCTCCATGGAAATTTTTCCTTCATCCAACAAAGAGCATACTTAGCCAAAAAACAAACAAACAGCAATTTTAAAAAAAGAATTATATGGACCATGTAGCAAACATCACTATAGGTAATTCTTTCAAGATGCCAAAAAAGAATATTTAATCATTAGTTTCAAAGAAAGACAGCCACTTTATACAGGTTTCTTCATTTGTTGAACACTTAGCATTGGAATATCTACTGTAACAACTTAAAAAAGTGTTCACTCAAAATTTACTATCCAAGTGAAAAATTACTTCAATGAATCTGCATATGCATGCCAGAAAAAACATTTTAGTGTCTCGAAAAAACCTTAGTGAAAAGTGAAAAGCCTTAGTCTCAACTGTTCTCCAGACAGGTTTGGGACTTACGCATTTTTTGATTAAAAAGTTTTGTGCATTATCACTGTCACCTCCCCTACATCACTAAAAGAAAAAGTTTGTTGAAAGAATAGAAAAGTATAAAGGTCTTCGAATAAAGCAGGTAAGTCTAAGAGATGTGGGAAAGCCCATATATAAGAAGAGGTGAATAATGAGGCACATGGAGCATAAACGTGTAAAAGACATATGCTTGGCATGCATTTGCTTTCATCTGCAAAATCTATGATTTTTTGTAAGCATGAAAAATTTTTAAAGATATTTGCAATTGTGGTTGGTTCCGGAAAGCTTTGGTGTGTTTTATATGTACATAGAATGATTTAGTCACTGTTTATGTGTTTTTGGGTGAGCTAGAAATACTTTATAATTTTCCCCATTTAAAATAATGAGATATAGGCTACCACTATTCAAAAATTTTTATATCCAAAGTATTTACTTAGATCTGGATAAAGAAAGATGTCTGAATATGTATTTCAACTATTCATGGAATAAGCAGATCAATATATGCTAAAAGATCAATATATGCCAGGCACCTACTTAGAAAAGTAGATGCCTGGGGAATCTGTGACCTTACTCTAACAATCCTGACATTACTCAAAATATTTTGAACACCTTTTAAAAAATCACCTTTAGTTTCTGACATAGACTTTTCAATCTTCTAAGTGGTGAGAAATTTTCATCATTAATAGTTTGATTTTATTTGGAAAATAGACAAAGACATTCAGAGCCAGATCTGGCAAATAAGGTAAATGATCTTTCCAAGAAATGGTATTTTGATCAACTGTGGTTTCCCTATAAAGTAAAGGCACCAAATTTCACGTGTGTCTTATAAACTGCTTTGAAATCAGTAGGATAGAAGGAATTCCAAAGTGTTTTAATTAATGGCAGCATCATAAGAAAAGATACATCTTTTTCCAAAATGAATGTGAACGATAAAACTTTTTTGTTATGAACATTTAAATCTGGTTGTTCAAAACTGTTCTCATTATTATTATTATTTTTTTTTTTTTTGCATTTTGTTCAAAAATAACTTGTCAATGTCAGTAACCTGTCAATGGCAATTTAAGGCATTCTTCTAAACAACTGACTACCTACCTATTTTCATCCAAATGGATTATTTTCTATTCCAGTATTATTTGGGAGGAGAGATGAGGACTTACTCTGTCTTCTCTGGCTCTCTTCTATTTACACAGCAAAGAAAAACCCTATACACCATGGAATATTATGCAACCATAAAAAAGAATGAGTTCATGTCCTTTGCAGGGACATGGATGAAGCTAGAAGCCATCGTTCTCAGCAAACTAATACAGGAACAGAAAACCAAAAACCATATGTTCTCACTCATAAGTGGGAGTTGAACAATGAGAACACATGGACACAGGGAGGGGAGCATCACACACCAGGGCCTGTCGGAGGGGTGGCGGGGAAGGGGAGGGAGAGCATTAAGACAAATACCCAATGCAAGCAGGGCTTAAAACCTACATGACGGTTGATAGGTGCAGCAAACCACCATGGCACATGTATACCTATGTAACAAACCTGCACATTCTGAACATGTATCCCAGAACTAAAAGTAAAGTTTAAAAAAAAGAAAGAAAAACCCAAGAATTGTTGAAGAGAAGACAAGGTTGGGGAAAAGGGAGGTAACCAGGAGGTATTATTGAACTGTCATTTGATGTAGAGGTTGGCCAGATTCTTAAGACAAAGATTGTTTCAGAATCTCCCAATACCTCCCAAAGCAGACAAAACATTAATGTCTTTCAATCATAATGTTTACCTTATTTGAATTCCAAGTAACCTTAAAGTTAAGTCCTTTTGACCCCAACAATATAGCAATGGCATTTAAGACACCTGGTTTCCAGTTTCAATCCTGCCTCTGTGGGTGAGGCCGTAAGACCCTTGGGGTGGAAGTTGTTAACTGTTTTGTTTACTATTAATCCCAAGCATTTAGAATGTGTACTTTGTAGGTGTACTTGTAAAAGAATGCTTAATCTCCCTTATCTGTTATTTGATAATAGTTTCCTTATCTGTTAAATGCAAATACTAACTTAGACTAGAGATTCCAACCAAACAGATGTGCTTAATGATATGCCTCATCTTTTTTTTCTCTCCTCCCCTTTCCAGAGGCAGAAATCCCTCCCCAAGTTATAACAAAAGGCAGAGAGTCAGCTGTCTCTTCACACCCGGTTACCGTCTATATTATCCACAAGCACATAAACTCAAGATTTTCCATAAATGAAAATAAAGCAGGCAGAAACTGCCAATTGCCCACTGACTACTTATTCTTTTCTTCTCTCTTAGTAATAGAATTCCATTTCATAGGGACCACAATATGTTCAGCTAAAACAACCCAACAAAAAATATTTTCAGTCCCACCTGTGGATGCTGGAGTTATGCAACACAGCTCTGGCCTAAGAAATGAAAGCAGGAAGAATCCCTACAGGAAGAGCAGAATTAGCTGATAGTACCACTTTTTTGCTGGAAACATGGGCACAGTGCTGAGATGCTAGAGGTGGGACAGCCATTTGCAACCTCAAGTAGATGAGTAAGAAAGGGCCAGGAGAAGAACTGCCAGTGGGAACCCCCAGGAAGCAAACACTAAGTCAGAAGTAAGACTGGGAGAGCTTCATTGTGAGGGTAGAGGCAAAAAAGCAAGATGGGAGTAGGGATGTGGAATAGGATTGGGCGAGAAAAGTCTTTAGACTACAATGCTGATTTGACACTTTGACATGCTGGGCCCCTGTGACTTCAGCAGAAATGGCACCATGTTTAAGAGGCCCAAGAAGAGACCTAGAGCCAGTGAAGAAAACATAGGGTTTGTTGAGGGAACTTATATACAGGGTGATCCAGTGGCAATGGGCTGGAGAGCAGAACTGCAACAACTTATTAAAAGCATGTAATTTATACATGCTTGGAAATCTTCATTTAATCTAAAACAGTGGGCCTCGATCCCCTCTATGGCCTGCATTCCACAGGATGGGCTGAAGGCTCAGATGTCCCTCATAGACAAGGAATGAATCTCCAGGTTGGCCACACCCAGATTCTGTAGCTCCCAACTCTGAACATGCATTCTTCATAGACCATATGGTCATTCCCAGGGTATGCTTAAGTTATTGCTGCCAGGTTCATCTGCCATACACATTTATGAAAAGCAGGAGGAGGCAATATTAGGCAGGAGGAGACTTGAACTATGATGCACATCTAACAAAATTTCAGCAAGCCCAATAGGACCCTCCAGAGCAAAGGTTGCCCATTAGAGGAGGTCTGCATTGGGCAGAAATGGCCATGTCCGTGCCCAAGTGTCCCCTGCATGCTCTGTCATTGCTTGGGAACTACCTGAAAAAAAGTGTGACCTTGGATCAAAAGCTGAGGCAGATTCTGAAGGCACTGAATTTGGGGGCTCTCAAGGTGACAAATTCTTCTTCTTCGAAGGAAGATCCAAGCAGCACACCTCCGTGGCCAGGGCTACCACCACAATGAAGGTCTCAGCCCAGAGCTGATTTCCATCCTTGAGCTGATATTACTGCCAGCAACCCCATCTCTGGCTTCCTATTGTGCAAGAAAAAATAAACCCCTAATTTGTTTAGTTCTAGGTATTGGGGTTTCAGTTCTCCGTGCTTCTACGAATTATTGACCCAGATTCTTTCCACTGAGTCTCTAGTTAATAGTAAATTAGGTGTCTGGGGAGATGCATCCGTCATTCCAGGCTATGAAGGCTCGATCAGTGAATAATAGCATGGGAGTAATGCTGCAACAAGGCAAATATGAACATCAGTTTCCCAGGAGAACTTAGTTGTGACAGCAACTTAAATAATTGCTTGCAAAAACAGAAATAACAGGCTGAATGAAGGTCGGCTTAGAGGGGTTGATGAATTATTATTAGTACCAGAATTTTTGATAGCTGCTCCCATTAAAGACATGACAGTTTTCTTACTCCTGGGTGTTTAAATGTGTTGTCAGTGATTGAAATGCTGGAAATCTGACTTCCAGATAGCTTTAGGAGGCACACTTTAATCACTCTGGACTTCATATTTTTTCTTTATAAAATGAGGAGGTTGGATTATGTACCACTAAAAGTATTTATAACAGGGAATTTAATGCACTGAATGAGTTACACAGGTTACAGAAAAGCTGAGCGCCAAATGGGATGATGCAGTAACTCAGACATTACCAACAAAAGGAAGCCAATACAACCACTAGGCTGGAGAACAAAGAGGGAAGGTGGTATTGCTGAAGTTCAGGAGATTCAATCATCCAACGAAGGCTTGACTCATGCTGGGCCAGTACAGTGGGAGTTGGAGCCATGGGATTAATGTGCCTGCTGCCAGGGAATCAGCCTAAGGCAGAAAGGAAGAAGGAGAAATACCCTGGCTTCTCCCCTCTGCTGTATCCCAACCTCCCTCCAATCTTTAACCAGTGCCTCCTTCTGGCTACACTAAGTGAGAAGCCAGGTAACACAGGAATTTGATAAACAACGGCCTTCATGGCTCAACCCCTTTGTGAAAAAACACAGCAGGGAGAAAACAAGAAAAGTATCTGAGGACAAGCAAGACCTAGACAACCATAGTCTAGATCAGAGGCATTGACATTTTTGTAAGTAGCAGGTCATATGAAAATATAAACACAAGTAGGAGGGCTGCTCGAATTGATGATAATCATAATTAGAGAAGATCGATGATTGGCATATAAATATGGAATTTTACTCAAATATAAGGCAAATGCATACCAAAGCTTATTCATATTCACAATCTATTCATCAAATGGGTCTGGAATAATTTTAGCTGAATTAAATAGTTCAAAATTATGTAATTAACAAAACTCATTTCCATCCCATCTGTAACATGAATCCTGGCAGCAGCCAGCTATACAACAGGAGCTAGTTTACATGCACGCTCTTGTTTGGTCATTTTTTAATTGAACCAAAATTTTCAGGTGCCAGGACCCAAAGATCAGGTGGCTGTGCTGGTGTGAGAGCCTCTTACTGGCCAAGACACCAAGATTCCTTCTAGTTGCAATGGTCTCCATTCCTCCAGGCTAAGTAATGGTGCCTGGACCATACACTAAGGGAAGGCTTCCAGGAGATTCAAGGAAGGTGGTCACACCTGGTCATGTCAACATTGTCAACCTCCACCAGGCCACAGAGCACTGATTCTTGGTTGGGAAATTCTTTAAGCCCGGTTCCTACAATCATGCAAACGATTCAAAAGGGTCACGGAAGAGTTAGAAGAACTTCCTGGAGCAGTAAGCACTTACCTATCCCTAGCCCTTTTGGGGGCCAGACTTCTAAAGTGAAATCTTTGGGTGTCAGGAAGAGCTAAGCCAAAACTAAAATTCCTCACCGATTCTGTTCATTGTTGTGGTTTTTTTCTCGAGAAGCCTGCTTGACACTACACATCAGTCAACATTCTGAAAGCATGCAGTTGAGACATGGTACTTCTTTTGTTTTATATATGCATAATTTTTTATGTTCCCAAAAAAGCATATGAATTAAAAATTATCTGCATAAACATGAACTTTTGATTTTTTCTATATGTCCAAGAAGAGCATATAATTTTATGAAGAAATGAATGCCCTGTCCCCATCCTTCAGGTTCTACCCCAAAAAGCCTCCTCCTCTTCATCCAGAATTCCAGCCTTGGGATTGACACAGCAACTGTGGCTCCAGGGGGGTAATAAACACCCATTAGTGAGATCATAGTCACATAAATTGTCTTTGTGCCTTAAAAAATATACCCTCATGCATCCCATTGCGCTGAAACAAGAATTTAGAAACAGTATTTAGGAGTAAATACTGTTTGACCAATTGTCAGGTTAAGGAGAGAAATCCATGGAACTATCTGGGAAAATTAATTTGAGAAAGAGTTGTTTTTGTTCTTGTTTTTTTAAGGAGGGCATTTATTTAAGGCAACATAAGAGTCTGTTTACATTTAACATTTTAATAGTTGGAAGGTTAAGATTCTGGATCACGAATTATTGCTATTCAACCAGAAGCAATGGATTCTGTTTTAGTGAACTTTACCCTCTCACAGGTATTTGAGGAGCCTGTTATAATGTCAAGCACTGAACATTTTCCTGAAAGGAAGCAAAAGACATAAGAATTAACTCTAAAAAATGGCACTGTGTCACAGGAGACCAGCCTGCCCATCTACCCTCGGGGAAGTTAAAAAGGCAGAAATAGCAGATAGTGAGTCTGAAAGGACAAAGAGGCACCTGAGGACTCAAATTTCATGAAAAGTTCACTCTTCAGAAAAACAGGAAGCCAGCGCTGATGAGAGGACTTCAGGCTGGAGTTCTGCAGCTGATTTCTCTCTGTTCTTCTTCCCCTTTTCCTCGCAACCTCATTCTCTTCCCTGCAGGATGCAGATAATTAACAAGTGCCTATAGATGGAAGCTCTTGTAATCATCCCTTAATAGCTTTTCCAATTGTCAAAGTTAACAAGAATCTGGGGTTTTCTAAACCAGTTCAACATATGGACCAAAAAATAAAATAAAATAAAATAAAACCTTATACTTAAGACTACTGTGGATGGCCTTTTCACAGTTAAATGTGTTGTCTTCAATCTTGTGCTGCTAATTTAAATAGCTTCTTCTACAGAAAATTGTCCCTTTGGAGAAAGTGCTGCAATTTCCAGTTTGAGGGGGTAAGAGAATACTCTAAGGCCATTGATCTCAAAGGCAGTACAATATTTCAGCACCCAAAAGTAAAAGCATACACCACCTTTCACAAAGACAGCTCCGGTGTGGACACAGCGGAAAATACAGGGAGGAAAGGTCAGCATAAAAAGGCACTAAGCACCTGTCTTTGTACCAGACGGGAAGTTAAAATACATAATCTCACAGGCAAAAGGAAAAACTTTAGGTTGTCAGACCCAACTTTCCCAACCTGGGCGTCAACGGTTTTTTTTACAATAGATGTTCTCATCTATGGAGCCATATTGTATTCACCTGGGAGCTTTAAAAAAGAAATCTGATGTCTGGTTCCATGCCAGATCAATGAAATAAAAATATCTGAGGTTAAGGGGCAAGTCCTGGGAAGTTTTTTAAAACCTAGCAATATAGAGGAGGGAGGGATAAGATCCACTGGACTCCAATGCCTGCCTTGATCCAGCAGCTACATCAGGGGCACTTCTGGTGACAAGGAATTGACTACCTTCGTAAAAATTAGTTCCTTTTAAAGACCATTCTAAAATCATTCTCATTACTAAAGGCTTTCCTTACATTGTAGCTAAACCTGCTTTTCTGTAACTTTTGCTAATTTTTTCCTAGCTCTGCCCAAGAAATCTACATGATATATTGATCACATTTGGAAATGATACAAATCTGGAGGAAATTTTTTGATAACACAATGAACAGTCTGAGGGCAAATCTGAGGTCAAATTTAATAAAAATCTAACAGATACCTACATCCTATCTTTCACAAAGGGCTGAGAAACAACTGCACCAAGAGAGGATGGGAGAGAAAGGACTTTGGCAGCATTAGTTACGTGATAGATTTCAAGGGTAGGGATGGAGGCTGGGTGGGTGGTGATGTGGCTGCTGAAACTGCCCATGTTTTCCCAGCCTGCATTCACAGATGTGCCATCTCCAGAAGAGGGATGCACCAGAAACAAACCTTCAGTAGGGTACTAAGGTGACCATACTTCAAAAGAGAAAGAAGAAAAACAGAGGAGAAGGAACACAGTGGTGAAGGGTTTTGAAAGATTTCAAATAAAGAACTATTAGATGAAAGGCAGATGAAAAAGAAAATATTAAAATGAGGAAGAGGAAACCAGTATTTGAGTATATACTCAGTGACAGGTGTCTTTTATACATTAATTTAGGTAATCATAAGAACAGTCTCTGGGGTTACCTAATTATCCAAAAGGAGATGTTTAAATGGCCTAAAGAGATAAAACTAGGAAGAGGTGGGTGGGCCTGAAGCTTAAAAGAGACATATACAGCTTCATCTCTTTTCTTCTTTTTGTGTCTCCATTGGAGAAGAGTAAGGCAATTATACTCCTCAGTTAATAGGACTCCGTTCTTTGGTTCACACAGAACCCCTTTCTTATTTATTCATTACTTCCTTTGTTTTTCCACATGCATATTTGTTAAATCTCTATTCCCCACTAGTGTATTCTTTCCTCTTTATAGGTAACAATGTATATTATTTGTATTAGTCTGTGTTGCTATAGTGGAATACGTGAGGCTGGATAACTTATTTTTTTAAAAGAGGTTTATTTGGCTCACAGTTCTGCAGGCTACACACCACGCATGGTGCCAGCTTCTGCTTTTGGTGAGGGCTTCAGGCTGCTCCCACTAGTGGTGGAAAAGGAGAGCTGGTGCCTGCAGAAATCACATGGTAAACAAGAAGAGATGCCATGCTCTTTTTAACAACCAGCTCTCAGGAGAACAGTAAGAGCTCACTCACCCTGCCCGCTGGACGGCATTAATCTGTTTATGAAGGATCTGCCCTCATAACCCAGACACCTCCCACTAGGCCCCACTTCCAACACCGGATAACAGATTTCAACATGAGATTGAGAGGGGTCAAACAAACCAAACCCTAGCATTCTTTCATTTGCATATGTTCTTGTAGAAATTTTGTACATAATATGTAAATTTTCTTTTCATATACTTTGCCATTTTCCACCAGGATTTGTACTTTTTCTTGTTATTTTCGTTATCTGTGTGTTCTAGGTATTAGTCCCTTGCTGGCATTAGAAACTTTACTTACAGACATTCTAATCTTTGTAAAGCATTGCCCAGATATAATCAAAATCAAGTTTTCTTTCTTATGGATTTTACATTTGAATTTTTATTTACTAAATCTTTCCCCATCTTAAAGTCACAAAGATATTATCCTACATTTTTCTTTAATTAACTGTACAGTTTGAAGTTTTACATTTGGATCTTTAATTTGTGTAGAATCTACTTTTATAATGTGGTGTTACGATAAGATCAATCTTTTTTACTCCATTTAATGAACCTGTTTTTCTACTAGCATTTACTACAAAATCCTTCCTCTCCCTGTTCACTTACGGTGCCACCTTCCTATTATATAAATTTCCAATCGATATGAATTCATTGTTGAGCTCTCTATTCAGTTTCAGTGATCTATTTGGCTGTCCTTGCACCAATGTCATACTTTTTATTGTGTACTATGGCTGCTTTGTAGTTTGTCTTAATATTTTCAAGGGAAAGTTACCCTATTTCCTCTTCTTTTTTCAAAACTGGCTTACTATGAAATAACTCTAGAGATCTGCTGTACAACATTGTGCTTAGGCTAGCAATATTCTACTGGAGACTTACAATTTTGATAAGAAGGTAGATCTCATGTTCACCACAATAGAAAAAAAGATGGGTTTAATAATTTTTGACTTTCATTATTCTGTAAAATTTTATGATAAATGCCATCAAGATCATCAAAAAAAGTCCAACTGGAATTTTTATTGAGGTTGAATTAAAGATTATAGAAGAATAACCCTTATTGCATAAATCATCTTATCCAAGAGCATGAAATGTCTATTTATTCAGATTATCTACTATGTCCTTTATTTATATTTTAAACTTTTCTTCACAGAGAGCATGTATATTCTTGGATAAATTAATTCCTAGATTAAATCTGTCTTGGAGGACTTCCCATATATGATGGGCTGATATAGAAATGACATCAGTATAACAGACAAGCCTCTGGTTTGTGTGGATTTTTTCCCAGCACATTAATATCACGTGCTACCCAGCAACAGCAACTGTATGTGAAAAAAGCTAGCCCAGCTGCCCTTTGACCCCTCCAGTCAAGACCCCTTACTGTCTTGGCCGTCCTCCATCTGTTTCAAGTACCTGTTGTGTAGCAGCCAGCACCTTCTTGGCACTTGGTGGGTAACCTACGCCCTTAAATTCTGAAGTCCTTATTTCTTCCCACCAGTTGATGTTCGCCTTCCCATAGTAGCTCAATCTGTTCATGTTCTCAGGGAACACCCCCAGGGAAGTAGATTTACTCAGTTCAAGGAAGGACTTTCTGACCCAGCTATCTTCGGAGGGAGCCGCTCCCAAGTAGTTGTGACCTCACCCCAGGGAAGAGGACATTCACTCAGTCTGGTCAGAGAGAAGCGACACCTGCAGTGGCCCAGAAACCGACATGGTGATCTCTGCAGTCACTTCCAACTCAGACATTTGGTAAATAACCAGGCTCCATGTGTCTCTTTTCATCTCCCAGCCTCACATGCAAAGGTGCACTCCTCTTCTATGTGCCTCAGTTTCTTCTAATCAGGAGGCTCCAGTGTGATATTCAGTCCCCACCCACCACACTCAACCACACTCAGATACCTGTATGACATAGATGCTATCCCAGAAACCTAAATCTCCAATTCTGAACACATAGAGCTCTCATCTGCTGGGCAATGGCGAGTGACAGGGGAGAAGGAAAGGACCTGGCACCTTGTGACACATCTCTGGGCACGGTGAGCGTCAGCATCATGAAGGCTCCAAGGTCCACTTGGTGCTGACGGAGCCAAACATCTTGGCAGAGGGTCACACCCACACACATTGAGAACCATATTTATTACTCTAGATCCCTAAAATGAGCTAGATAGTTTTTATTATCTTTCATTCTTTGGCATATCTGAGTTAGAAACGAACTGTTCCTTGAATGTTTGGTAGAACTTACTGTAGAACAATCCGATGCTGGGGGTTCCAAGGAGGGGAACCCCACTGGGGTTCAATTTGTTTAAATAAATTGAAATACCGTTTTAATGTATTAATATTTATGGTTTTATTAGTTCTCTATATTTGTTCTAGAAAATCAGTCGTGTAATTGTGAAATGTTTAGAACTAGCCTCACAGACCATAAAACTCACTATTTCAACTGTGCAATTCAGTGGGTTTTAGTATATTCACAAGACTGTGTCACTATTACCACTGTCCAATTCCAGAATATTTTCATCACCCCAAAAAGAGATCCTATATGCGTTGGTCAGCAATTCCCATTCCCTTCTTTCCACCAGCCGCTGACAACCACTAATCTACTTTCTGGCTCTATGGATTTTCCTCTTCTGGATAGTTCACATAGATGGAGTCATACAATAAGTGGCGTTTTATGTCTGGCTTCTTTCACTTACATAATGTTTTCAAGGTTTGTCCACATTGTAGCTATTTCAGTGCTTCTTCCTTTTTATGGTATGAAATATTTCATTGCAGATCACTTGGACTCGGGAAGGGGAACATCCCACATGGGGGCCTATTATGGGGAGGGGGAGAGGGGAGGGATTGCATTGGGAGTTATACCTGATGTAAATGACGAGTTGATGGGTGCTGACGAGTTGATGGGTGCAGCACACCAACATGGCAAAAGTATACATATGTAACAAACCTGCACGTTATGCACATGTACCCTAGAACTTAAAGTATCATTTAAAAAAAAGAAAAAAAAAGAAAAAAGAAATAGGAATTTCACATGGAGCAAAAACTCTCTGAGAAGTCCCTATATTAAAGATTGATTATCTCAAAACCTGAAACAGAAATGTTTAAAACTACTCTTGTCTCCTCAGTAGGTTATTTTCTGATAATGAACTAGACTTTCTTAAACTCTGTATTTGTCTTTGAACATAGCTTTCAAATTGCATAATTACTTAAGGTTCTAGATCATCTGGCTGATTGTTAGTGTTTAAAAGTGTTTGTAGACACATTATTTTGTTTACTTGGTAATTATTGTTGACATACTTGTCTGCCTTTTGGCCAGCATTTGCATAGTAACATTCTCTAGGAGACTACAAATAATGCTTTTTCTATTATATAAGATCACCTTTAAATAAATAATTAACAACACGCCAAAAAAAAAAAAAAGAAAGAAAGAAAGAAAGAAATATTTCATTGAATGGATATACCATGTTTTGTTTACCTATTTATTGTCAATGAACCCCTTTGTGGCTATTATGAATAGTATTCTTTGATCATGCATGTTCAAGATTTTATGTGGAAATATGTTCTTAATTCTCTTAAATATACACCTAGGAGTCAAATGGTTGAATCATATGGTAAATCTATGTTTTTTAACTATCAATCTTTTCCACAGTGACTGCATCATTTTACATTTCCACCAGTAAAATGAATAAGGGTTCCAATTTTTCCACATTCTAGTGGATATGAAGTGGCATCTCATTATGACTTTGATTTGCATTTCTCTAATAACTAAGGATGTTGAGCAGCTTTGTACATGCTTATTGGCATTTGCATATCTTCTCTGGAGAAATGTCTATTCCAACTTGTGTCCATTTGTGTTTTTATTGTTGAGTTATAAGAGTTATTTATATATTCTGAACGCCAGACTTCTATCAAATATGGGATTTGCAAATATTTTCTCCCATTTTCTCAGTTTTTTTCTTAATAGTTTCTTTTGAAGCACAATTTTTAAAATTTTAAAAATATTATGAAGTTCAATTTATCTATTTTTTATTTTGCTGCCTGTGCTTTAGGTATCATACCTAAAAAATCACTGCCTAATCCCAGGATATAATGATTTTTGCCTATGTTTTCTTTCTTTTTCTTTTCTTTTCTTCTTCTTTTTTTTTTTTGAGACAAAATCTGGAGTGCAGTGCCGGGATCTCGGCTCACTGCAACCTCCGCCTCTCAGGTTCAAGCGATTCTCCTTCTCCGCCTCCGAAGTAGCTGGACTACAGACACGTGCCACCACGCCCGGCTAATCTTTTGTATTTTTAGTAGAGACTGGGTTTCACCATGTTAGCCAGGATGGTCTCGATCTCCTGACCTCATGATCCACCCACCTCGGCCTCCCAAAGTGCTGGGATTATAGGGGTGAGCCACCACACCCAGCACCTACGTTTTCTTTTAAGTGATTTATAGTTTCAGCTCTTACATTTAGGTCTTTAATCCATCTTGTTTATAATTTTTGTGTATGGTGTGAAGTAGGGGTCCAACTTCATTCTTTCACACATGGATAAACAGTTGTCCCAGCATCATCTGTGAAAGAGTCTATTCTTTCCTCATTGATTGTACTTAGTACCCTTGCCAAAAATCAACTGGTTTCCACAAAACCTAAAAATAAAAACTGTTTATGAAAAATCAGTTATAGATGTATGGGTTTATTTCTGGACTCTCAATTCTATTCCATTGATCTATATATATAATTCTTATGCTAGTGCCACACAGTTTTGAATTTTGTAGTTTTGTAGTAAATTGTGAAATCAGGAAGCATGAGTCCTACAACTTTATTCTTTTTTTGTTTTGGTTATTCTGGCTGTCTCGCATTTCCATATGAATTTAAGGAGCAGTTCTCCATTTCTGCAAAAGCAGTAGCTGAGATTTTGATAGGAGTTGCATTGAATCTATAGACCAACTTGAGAAATATTGCCGTCTTAATAATATTATCTTTCAGTCTATGAACATAGAATGTCTTTTCATTTACTTAGGTCCACTTTAATTTACTTGAATGACGTTTACTAGTTTGCACTGTACAAGGCTAGAAATTGTTTGGTTAAATTTACTCCTAAGTATTTTATTCTCTTGTTGGCAGGTTTTTAATGAATTTTTATTGGTTTTTTAACTGATATATAATAGTGGGATGTATTTTGAGGACATATATATTTTGATATCTGTACATAATATGCAATGATTGTTTTCTTAATTTCATTTTTGGTTTGCTCATTCCTACTGTATAGATTCAATTAACTTCTGTATACTTATCTTGTATCCTTATTAGTACAAATAGCTGAAATGAAATGAAAGAACCTGTTGCAGAGAGATGTGTTAAAATCTATAGCTACAAGTCCTGATTCATTATTTCTGCCTGAAATTCTGTCCAGTTTTGCTTTTATAGCTATGTTATTGAGGGTATATGTTTGTGGTCATTACAGCATCTTTTCTCATCATTGGTTTACCAGAATAAAACAACCCCCTATGCCTTTAGTTCTTGTTTTGTCAAATATTAATATGTGACTCTCTTTCATTGTACATCTTTTTCCATTCTTTTATTTTCAAACTTTGTATTTTTTAAGTGACAGAATTTTTTAATCAAATTTGAGTCTATTGTCTTTTAGATGGTTAGCTTCAACCATTTACATTTACTCTAATTATTTATACATTATGATGTCTCTTTCATCTAATCTAATAGTTACTGTTTATCATACCTTCCTTTATTTCTCTTTTCCTGCTGTCTTTTAAGCATTAAGTTTTTTTCTGCTGACATAAAATTAAACATCTACCTTTGGTTTTTTGTTTTTGTTTTTTTTTGAGCCAGAGTCTCACTCTGTTGCCCAGGCTGGAGTGCAGTGGTGCCATCTCAGCTCACTGCAAGCTCCGCCTCTCGGCTTCCAGCGATTCTCCTGGCCTCAGCCTCCCGAGTAGCTGGAATTACAGGTGTCCACCACCACGCTGGCTAATTTTTGTTCTTTTAGTAGAGATGGGGTTTTGCCATGTTGGCCAGGCTGGTCTCAAACTCTTGACCTCAGGCGATCCGCCCACCTTGGCCTCCCAAAGTGCTGGGATTACAGGCAAGAGCCACCACTCCTGGCCCTACCTTTATTCTTACAGTGAATGCACTTAACTTAAGATTCATCATTTACACATTATTTAAACCTACCAATTTATTAAAGTTATCAAAAGCTACACCATCCCCTTCACAAGACAAGTACTCGCCTCCTTTTGTTTTCCAATGCCCACCATTTATTACGTTGCTATTGCCTACAATTTTAATCTGGATTGTGACAAATATACTTTTTCTCTTTCTTTTCCTCCTGTATCTTTTGTAAGACATACACATTTCACCAAGCTATTTTATTACTTTCTTCTTGATCTCTTGCACCATATGTTGAATGTGTTTTTCTTCTCACTTGAATATTTCCTCCCCAAATGTTTTCAATGTACACTTTCACAATGGCAAACCATCTGAGGACTTGTATGTCTGAAAATGCCTTTATCACACTTTTGTATTTGGATAACAATGAATTTAAAGAGAGGGAATTTGATGAGGTCCAGAGAAGAATCCCAGGCCCGATAGAAGCACAGCTGAGCAACTCCTCCAGACAAGATTGCTATGTGAAAACTCTTAGGGAAGCACAGCACATCAGGAGGAGGCAATCTCCTGAGATCGTATTCATCAGCCCTGAGAGTCTGGAGGGTCAGAAATCAGAGCGATACATGACCAAAGGCACAGGTCAGCGCTGAAATATTTTTATCAACTATTCACCCCATTCGTGCTCTGGCATTCCCTGGATTTTGCTGTCCCGATGCCAAAGACGTGCCTTTGCTACAGATTTCTTCAGTAAATCCCCATTTTTAGTCCATGATCTTGAGGATATTCTTGATCCCTCTATACTTCATCTATAAAATGAAGATATTATCCCTAAAGCATTGCCTTGAAGATCATATAATATATAGAAACACTTGGCTTATTGTTGAAATATTAGACCTTCTTCCCTTCATTTTAATTTTTATCCCACTTCCTGCCTTCCAGTGTCTAAATCTTTTATATTCTCATTGCTTAAATATAATGAAGGTTTTGATCCCATAATGTAAAGCACAAATATTTTGGCCTGCTACGGGAAAAGGTAAAGGTAACTTTACCTAGTCGGATAACTATATATGCGTGTGTGTGTGTATGTATATATAACTACATATGTATGTGTGTGTATATATATATGTAGAGAGAGGAATATGGATATGGATGGATAGATATAGATATAACTATACATGGTAAATATATATGTGTGTGTTTGTGTTCTACAAGGTTAAAAACCAGATCTCAGTTAAGATCTAGCCTTGTTTTCTGACTACATTTCTAATTATGGTTTGTTGCTTGTCATTTATTTCCTATTTGTGTTGTTGAATGGACTTTTACCCTGAAGCTTCATTTGTTAAAAGAACATTAACATAAAAGAATCTTTACTAGAGCTCCAAGGAAGAAACATTACTCCATTTTTTTTCTAGACATCTAGTAGCAGAAAGCATGTATTTTATTTTAAAAGATTCAAAGACTATTGTTTATAAAAATGACATGAAAATCTGATTTATGTTTAATTTCTAAAGCACATGATGAGAACAGTAAGTCATAAAGTGGACATATGAAGACTTGAGGAATCCTTTCTTAGTCCGTGTCTGATATTATAGCCAGCCTTCTAAAAAACAATTTATGTATTCACTATTTCAGAGCAGTCATGATAGGGAATCAATTCAGCCTAAAAGGATACTCCAGAAGGAATAATTAGTTCAGCATTTAATAGACATAGAAGGAAAAAAGTCATTTTAGAAAATTAAGTGCCCCATATCCCAAAGGCAAAGCATCTACAAAGTGATATTTTTAGTTTTAGATATGGTTTCTCCTTCATACAGAAAAGCTCTCATTTTCAAAAGCTTAGAGTTTGTCTTGAGGTCAGGTTTTCTTGTTTGTTTGCCTTTACTTTTGTATCCTTTTTCTTCTTATGTAAACCTGTAGTCAAATAGCTTACTATTGTTCACATGAATTTTTCCTTGGAGAAAGGGAGAGAACATTCTTACCCATTACCCACATCACAGCCACTTAATAAATGCTGGTTTCACCGATGAAGAAAAACATTCGTAAAAGTCCATATTCTAATTGGAATTCCTGACATTACCAAATGAATCAGCCTGAATGTGAAGAACAACATTACGTATATAATGGTATGCAAGAGGGGTTTCATATGTAATCCTTGTGCCATCAGATTTCCAACCATGGACCTATAATATAACTGATTCAAGGGTAAATGACTAAAAATCCCGTTACTCTTTTCTACCATTAATGTTGTCTATGAGCTAGTATGGAGATAAAAATGTGATTTCTACTAATGGAAACTACCTCTACTGAAATTCAACAATTTGATGGAAATCATCCATCCGTATTTAATTTTATGTGCTTCATTTTGATACAAAATTTTATTTACTCTCATCGAATAAATTCCCTTTTCATATTGTCAACTTGATAACCATTAGTCAGGTCTGTGTCTTGGTGTTTCCCAGAATCTCTCTTTCCCCTTTCTTTCTTAAGCCAGGACTTTCTTTCTTAGGTTCAGGAATATTTCATACTGAAGAAGAAAAATATCTCCCAGATTTTACAAAAAGAAATTTTGTTGTTGGATTTGTGGCCAACTTCAGCCACCAAAACTCAACCTTCTATTCACTCATTCACTACCTAGGGCTTAGAAACCAAGCTCTAATCTTCACCACTCACCAAGAGTTCTGGAAATCCCAGGGCTAGATTCCTTTTGCTGGGATCCACTGAAGGAATGTACACTAGCGTCACCTGGACACATAAAACAGGCTGCTAATTCAGTAGTTCTGATCTTGGCACAAGAACTTGCATTTATAACTAGTGTCTAGATAATGATGCTGCTGATTCTGTGTCCACAAAGTCCTCCTAAATAGCTAAAACCTTCAAGAACGCATTTGCAGTCTGTACCAAATCTAGAGGTCATAGATTTCATAATCACTTGTTAAAGTCACTGCTGCTGACTCCCTGGCCTTCTGGATTCCAGATCCTGCTCCCTTGTCTGGATTTGCAGAATTTTTCAGATTCCCCCTGCTTCCCTACTGGACTATTGCTGCCCTTGTCTCAGTATCACAATATTATTATTGCATAATTTCTGACTCAGGTGAAAGCCTAGTGAAGAAAAATATAATCATGCTTTCTAAAGGCAGATAAAACTGCTCACCAGGTCATGATTCCTCCGTAGCACAAGCCTTTTAAGAGTTCAACACTAATTAGCAATTCAGTAAGTCCCTGCACATCTTAAAACATCTCCAAAATCATAGGGAGGGGAAGTGTCTGATATTACCTTTCACCACCGCAAATACTTTAATAGCTTGTGAACAATGCAGAGGGGTACAACATGTGCTCAATGAATTCATTTCTGAAATGGGGACTGCAGAAAGACAGGAGTAAGCATAAAGGGGCTGAGACTTATGTCCCCTTTATAGCCAACTTAATTTATCCCTTCTCATTTGAAGCCATTTACAAGTACACTTAAAATATAGCCTAGGCTCTGTTACAGTCCTTGGCACAAAGAACATTTTGTACGAGGCACTATTATTTTGGTCATGAAGCAAAATTATGTGCTGATTACCTTGTGTCTAATACCATATGTAAGATAACTCAGTTAGTAGTCATGGGTAATCTTAATTTAAAAAAAAATCCTTTCTGGAACTAAAAGTAGATCTACCATTCAACCCAGCAATCTCACTACTGGGGGTATCTACCCAAAGGAAAAGAAGTCATTACATAAAAAAGACACATTCACATTCATGTTTATAGCAGCACAATTTGCAATTGCAAAGACATGAAAACAACTTAAGTGTCCAGCAGCCAACGAGTGGATAAAGCAAATGTGGTATATAATGCCATGGAAGACTATTCAGCCATGAAAAGGAATGAATTAATGTCTTTTGCAGCAACTTGGATGGAGTTGGAGGCCATTATTCTAAGTGAAGTAACTCAGGAATGGAAAATCAAATACCTTATGTTCTCACTTCTAAGTGGGAGCTAAGCTGTGAGGAAGCAAAGACATACAGAGTAATATAATGGACTTTGGGGACTCAGTATGGGGATGTGGGGCGGGCACTGAGGGATAAAAGACTACATATTGGATACAGCATACATTGCTTGGGTGATGGGTACACTAAAATCTCAGAATTCACCACTATAGAATTCATCCATGTAACCAAAAACCACTTGTATCCCCAAAGCTATAGAAATTTTAAAATTTTAAAAATTATTTCTGAATTATCTTCTCACAACAAGCACAGCTTGTTAAGACAATATCCAAGCACATTAACAATTACAGTTAATTTATGGCAAAGAGCAAGGATTTAAAACCACAAGCATCCATATTAGGAATCATGGCTCAGCTGTTTTATGTATGCAACCTCAGTCTCTGCATAACACAACCAGAGAGAAAAACTCAACTGCTACAATATCAAAATGAGGTGACCATCCTAGCACCTAAGTACAAAGAGAACATGTGCCGGCCTTCCTAATTTACACTTGCCTTCTCCGAAGCTCTGAGACCCCCTCCCCAGTCGCATTTGGAGAAAGGAAAACATCATACTCCAAAGCAATAACATTTATTTCCATAGGCCAAATGTAGCAAGGATCCTCCGTGCTTCAAAAGCACACCTCGGGCTTCCCCTCAGGTCTTCCTTGCCTTAGGCAAAAAGGGCCAGAGAAGTGAGAGCCCTCTTTGTGAGTCCACAGAGGAGAGCAAGTCAGAGCAGCCTCTTCTGCTTTCTAGAAGAAAATCCACAGACCATCCCCACCGCCTTCTTTCCCTATCTTTAGGAGAAGCTCTGATATCACCACTAAATACCTGAGGATGATTAGCCTTCAGGGCAAAGGAATTCCGAAGCATTTCGTTTCAACTAGTGTTTGCGTTTATATAGTTCATCAATGATTGCAGATTAAAACGTGTTCTCTCCTTACAGGCATTTTACCCACCAGCAAGTAGATGAAGGGAAAATGTGCAGGGAGCACCTCATGATTTTCTGGAGATGGAGGGGGAAACGGTGGGTGGAAGGCATGAGCCAGGAGAAAATGGCATGCCATACACACAGCTTGAAGGACTGGAACCCTTCCTTCCCCAGCATGAGGATCCCAGCTTTCACAGAGGCTCAGTCTGAGTGCAGAGGCTGCTCCTTCTTTCCCATCCTCTCGGCCCTACCTACCCCAGAACTAGCCACCCACATGCCTGGGGCCTGGGCCAATTTGGACATGTGGGGGTCATTCTGGTTGTCACAAAAGCTGGGAAGTAGCGCTGGCATTTCTCAGGCTTCCCTAGGTCACTCTGTCAATGGCCTTTGCTAGGTGACACAAATGCCAAGTGATTTCCCTAAATGAGGGGCTCTGGTAAACAGAACTGGAAAACATAGCTTAGGTCTAAGGCCACAGTGGGGCCTTTTACCTAAACATGCTATGTCCTGGAAGTCACGGTGTTATGGAAGAGAACTGATTGTTATATTGTAGATATCAAGAGCCTAGGTGATGGGAACCTAAGAATTATTCTGCATAAAAGAAAAAACAACAAAAAAGAACCTGAGCAGAACAGCCCTAAGAAGGGGCTATGGGAGAGCCAGCACTGACTGCCATCTTGAA
The DNA here is from genome assembly GCF_002776525.5 of Piliocolobus tephrosceles. NCBI lineage: Eukaryota > Metazoa > Chordata > Mammalia > Primates > Cercopithecidae > Piliocolobus > Piliocolobus tephrosceles. The sequence continues at coordinate 170,247,683 of NC_045437.1, forward strand.
TACAGGGGCCATGACTGGACCTTCATATATGCACGGATTCGATCCACGCTCTGCATTACAGCATGCACATATATGAGGGGCTAACTTTTTATTATGAAAATGTTCAAATATGCACAAAAGTAGAACAACTATCATATCACTTCGATGCTATATAATTCAGTGTGCATTTATATAACATGAGGATTTTTTTTACATAATTAGAACAACAAACTAAAATAGAATTGTATTACTATACTTAATAAAATTCCTTGATATCCTCAATACCTAGTCCATATGCAATCCTGAATTAGAGAGAAATGTTTTTATTTTGTATGAATAAAAGAAAAATTGATAATATTGAAAAAATCAATGATAGTAATGCTGATTATAGATATTGAACAAATATCAAAGAGAAACAAAACTTAAACATTTGATTTGCTTAGCTGTATAGAAATACCACCAATTTAAACAGTTTATTCAACTCCTTGCCTTTTTTCCCCAATGACCGCAATTCACAATAACAATTATGCATGTCATTAAATGTGTGCCAGATTATAGTTGTAATTAAATAAAGTGTACAAAAGTAGTACAGAAATATGCTTGCAACTTTAAAATTGTTTACCTGCAAATAAATTGCATTGACTTTGATAATCTACGTTCAGACACAGGGAAATGTAGTTGATATCAAGAATACAAAAATATTTGAACTTCAAATGTATGACAACCTTCTCTCATTGCCTTTACAATGATATAATATGCTCTTAGGTAAGTGAGAGAAATGCTGAGATGAAACTTCAGCACAATTACAGAAAATACAATTGTTCTGGGATCTCTGAGGAGGAACTGTTCTCATATGAAAATGTTGGATCCTGAAAAAAGTTTTGCACACTCCAGCTCTTTAATAACTCCTCATCCTCCTCCTCCTACTCCCTAAGCCCACCTCAAGTTGCAGGACTGCACATAGATGGGGGTTCAGAAAACTGAGATTCTATTTTGTGTGACCTTGAACAAGTTACTTTTTGTGACTCAATTTGTCATTTGGGAAACACTGATCAGAGGCTTTCTGCAATGTTATTGTATTAACTTCACAAGAAACTAGCACTAACTCCTTTCTAAATCTAAAAACAAAAAGTATGTACTTGGATCAAAGGAAAAAGGATTAAACAGAAGGCGAGGGGGAGGTCTGTGCATGTAAGTCCCCGTCCACTCTGGCAGTGGTGGTTGCCGTTAAGGTAGTGCCAGACATTTGTTCTCATCCCTGCCAGACTTGTGGCCCCTTGGTTCTTTGGACAGATAATCTACTGAACTCAAGGACCTCTGCCTGCCTCATACACCTGCCCTGCTGGTCAACCAGACTGGCTTAGAATACCTCCGGGAAAACTAACCTCTGAAGTGTTGACCTCAATTCATTAGTGAGGTTGTAAGCTTTTGCTAGATTCGTATTAGCCTCAGCCTTCTGCAAAACGGAAAGGAAGGAAGAAGGGAGCAAAGAAGGAAGGGAGAGAGGAAAGGGGGAAGAAAGAAAAGGAGGGAGGAGGAAGGGAGAGGAAGAAGGGAAGGGAAGGAGGGAGGGAAATCAGAGCTTTGCTTGGAAATGGATTCTGAAACCAAAGCACTGGTGAACTCATTAAAGATTTGAAGTCTGACAGCTCAGCTTTCCCAAACCATGGCAGCTATAAAGTGAATATAATTACATTTAACAGAAGCCACCTGCATTTTGAAGTTGCCTAAATTTAAAGCTTCTGGGAGACTTAATTACATTTAATGAAAACCATAGCAGCTAAACAAAGACGTATTGTAGCTCCCACTTTGTTATTCCTGAGGAAATTAAGTAGAACTCATGAAGCCCCACCTTAGCTTTCACATTTAAACCTCTGGATATTAACGCCCCAAGTCTATAAATAAGGTAATGTTCTCTTTTTCTTCATTGGCTAATAACACTGTCAGACTACTCATCTGTTCCTGTGAGAAGAAAGAAAAACACAACAAGAAGGAAAATGAAGAGGGGAAAAGAAGAAAGTACAGGAAAGTTATCTACGTGTGAAATAGGCTATTATCCTAACTGACTTCCCGTCTTTTGTGCCCCGTCACCCCAAGTCCAACATCTTCAGTGGCATTTCTTTCATTTTTGAAAGAACTGTATGTTATTTGTCATTGCAATAAAAGTGCCCAGTTAATTCAGATCAGGATGGACATCTGTAAATTATAGCAAGAAAATATGTGGGTCAACATGCCCCTGTGGTGCTCTTAACCTAGGCTGTTTACTTTTCTTTTTAGGATTCTTTTTTGTTGTTGTTAACCTAGACTATTTATATATAGATACAGTGGTGGTCCTTTCGATGAATTGTAACAACAGGCTGGTAGAAATGCAGTGCAAGCTGACACCAAGCAGAAACCCTTCTCTGTGACCAGGACAGGGAGAAGGAGAAGGTGATGTGGCCTAAATTGCCTGCACAGAGGGCAATCAGACAGTTCAAGACAGAGTTCTCAAACCTTAATCAGCATTGGAATCCCCTGAAGGGCTTGTTAAAATACAGACTTCCGGACTCTATCCTCAGAGTTTCTGATTCAGTAGATCTGGAGTGGGGCCCCAAAACTTGCCTTTCTAACAAGTTCCCAGGGGATGTTGATACTTCTGATTCAGGGACTATATATCTTGAGGACGAGTGGTCTAAGACATAGAATCTCAGAAGTTTAAAAACCTGAAGCATTGTTTAGAAGATGGTTTGGTATTAGGTGAATCCCATCCAAAAGCAGAACATAGTATTAAGAAAACTAAGCCACCAATGGCAGGAGGTAGGCAGATGTTGGTTGAGTCTCCGAAATCTGCTCTATAGGTCAGGCCCTTCACCCTCCTGTGGGGATTAAAGTCTCGCTGTGGAAAAGGTGGACAAAACTAGGCAGGGTCCTACAGTCACAATCCACCTGCTGGAATCAGATCAGGACGACAACCCTTAAGGGAATCAGGCTAAGGACAGACAGCCTCGCCTGGGAGCATCACCCACAAGAAGGATTGACCCATCTGCAGGTAGATTGGAGCATATGTTCCCTCTGCTGGTGTCAGACCTTTGACAACTGGAACCCACCCCCATCCCCACACAGACAAACTTATGCCCACAGTGTCCATGTCTTGACAATTCTCGTGTAATTAAAGTTTCTGAATTACTGAACTCTAGACTTGTCTGCTTACATTTAGAGCATTGTCTGCACTAATTTTATATACCGTAAAGAATAGCTATCAGCTGCTGTTATTAAGACACTTTCATATTTATTCTCATTTGACTCTTAAAGCAACCCCATGAGATGGGCAAAGAGAACAGCCAAGAGAACAGATCCTCAGGTATCGTACAACTGGCCCTGAGACCCAAGTCTAACATCATTTCTATTTGACCACATTCCCTCCCTTTTGAAAAGGATTTAGGAACCAGGTACGGTGTCTCAGCCTGTAATCCCAGCAACTCAGGAGGCTGAGGCAGAAGGATCACTTGGGCCCAGGAGTTAAAGACTGTAGTGAGCTGTGATTGTATCACTGCACTCCAGCCTGGACAACAGAGCAAGACCACATTTCAAAAAAAGGATTTAAACCAACCCTACAGCGCGGGATAAATTTATTCTCCCCTGTTTCATTAAGCAAAATCCAAAATCAACAGAATATATCAGGAAACACATTTGACCACTGCACTGAATTTTCTAATACTCACGACAGCCTACTTTCCTAAGACAAAACAGAGTTCTCCGTCCACAGAGAGGACCAAGCAGAGGCTGCACAAACACACGCCAGGTACTTCAAAAAAAGGGACTCAAGCATTCATTGGGATGGCCCCGATGCATTTGAGTCTATTGGTTCTAAATTCTTTTTGTTTCTCTGGTGGGCTACTCTTTACGAACAGACTCAAATTACCTGTCACCCTTTTCTGTAATTTTTATGTGTAAAATATTTCTGTGCGCATTCTAATTTCAAAAGACAGTAAAAACTCCGTATTTTAGTTGCAACATTTAAAATGACAACAATGTATGTTTTCATACTTGCCAGTTAATTTTCATCAAGTTAAAGCACACAGTAAGATGTTTCCTACCAGAATCCATGGGTGTAAAATCCTGAAATTAGAGTACTAGTACCTCGCAATCCCAACCATGTGTATTTCTTGCCCAGTGATATCTTTACTATCTAAAGGTGTTTTCTTTCATCTTCTTTGAAGCATTCCTTCTCCTTTTTTTTCTATTGTTTACACAGTAAACTTAATGTTCTTAAGCATCAAATCTGTGACATTAATTATAAAACCTTGCAAAATTTTTAATAAAATTATTATAAATTCTGCTTGTTAAACTCAAGTAAAAGTATAGGTACATTAATATTTTCAGTGGAAAGCCTATCATGCCACATAGACTTTGGAGTTGAGTGAGCTGGGTTTGACTCCTGGTGCCATTACATCCTAACTTTGTGTGTGCCTTTGGAAAAGTTTCCTTTTCAGAAAAAAATGATGAATATTGCACATAGCTTACAGGAATAAAATGCAATAATGTATGTGCCACACTGGCATAATAGACAAAGCAGCATTTTACAGTGATTAAGCAAAAAGATTGCCTATATTCAGATCTCAGGTCTGCCAATTAATAGCAATATGATCTTGAGCAAGTTAACCTCTCCAAACCTGTGTCCTCATCTTTGTAATGAGGGACAATTACATAACCTACTTCATAGGTAGATTATATCATTGAGATGATTGACTGGGATAATATTTGTAAAACCCGCAACACAGGATGCTGCCAGTGGTGGGCAACTCAAGGACAATATTTCCCTTTCTTGGCCTCCTTCTTTCCAAGCCACCTCCATGTCTCCTGCTCATTCTTTCCTACCTTGCCATCCCACTTTGCTTATAAGAAAAAAAACATGTAACCAAGAGAGGTGGAATTCCTCATATGGAAACGTCTTTGTTTAGTTATCTACATGTTAACACCATCATCAGCTGTGAAAACAAACACTCTGATGGCCCGATTGAGAAACAGAGCTAAACGGTTATGTATAATAAAGTGAGAGATGCTGGGAGCTTCTGGAGGTATGGGAAATGAGGAGGGCAGATGTGAGAGGGGTCTCTGGTTTGTGACTTTTCAGTAGTGGGATTGGCCAAGCACTTTCAGAGAATTAAAGTGCAAGCAGCCTGCTAAGCTTAGGTGTATGTTGAGCCCAACACTTCAGTAATGGTCTAGTACATATAATTACCTTACATTTGTGGTCTGGTGGAAAATATCAATGAAAAAGAATGCTATTCCACATTTGGATTCAATGCAATGATGAAAGAAGGGAATAGCTAAATGAGGTGAGATGAGAGACTAGTAACTCAATGAAATCAGAAGTAAGAGCTTTAATTTCTCATGTAAGCAGAATAAGGACTCAAGCAAGTTCTTTTGATTTAAATATTAAATTAGAGGTGACCAGGAGGGCTAGAAAACCTGGGTTTCCACCACCTTTGCCCCACCAACACTGTTAACATGTTAATCATATCATTTTCTTCTTTTCATCGCTTGCTTTTCAATAGGTATACATATACAGTGTAATTCTTACTTGATAAAGTAAAATACTTTATTTCAAAGCAAGGCTGAAACTCTAATGCTTATGGACTCCTAAAATCTTGAAACCAGAAGACATTCTAGCCATGGCTTAGTCCGAGCTCTTAAATTAACAGCTAGGAAGCAAGCCTGGAGAGTGACTTTCCCAGTTCTCATGGCAAGTTGCCAGCAGCAAATGGACTTCAGCTTTTAGCCAAGGGAGAACATTCCCTTCTTATCCTTTCAAGCAAGAAAGGGAATATATATAAGCCTGAGCAGGTAAGGTGGCTCACAGAACTAGAGAGCTATTCCTAGCTGTTGAGACATTCATTAGTCCATTTTAGCAATGGACAATCTCTTTATATTAACGCTACCAATTAATTATGTCAATACATTATTATATCAGATACCTTTATAATGATAAATTAATGCTCTCCTTGGAGTGAAATATCATGATGAAACCCATTCTTTGACATATAAAAGTGAAATTAAGCATGAAAACAGGTCCCATTGATCATCAGAACTTTTCATGTCTTCATTTGCTTTCCTGCATTTTGGGCTGATTTTCTGTTGAGTTGAGTTGAGGTGAACTTAGAAAATTCATGCCTTTACAAAGAATATGAAACACTGAATAATTCATTTCTGTTGTAGTCTAATTGTTGAATAAGTGATTAGACTAATTATCATTGAATTTATAAAATGAAAAGCAACTAAACATTTTAATTAATTTAATTTGGAGATTTGAAAACTGATTTTTTTAAAATGGTTGAATGATAAAGTCATAATTCTGCAGCAATTCAGTGTGTTTATAGTGGTAATTATTTCACTTTTAAGATCCACAAAGAAAATATTGATAATCTATTGTATAGAAATCAGAGTAAATAGCCCATGTCTCAGACCTGTCACTATTATTCTTTAAAATAGTTATAAACTTAATTTAATTCAAGAGACAATTTATCTTTGCCAACTGTGATGGTTAATATTGACTGTCAGCTTGATTGGATTGAAGGATGCAAAGTATCGTTCCTGGGTGTGTCTGTGAGGGAGCCGCCAAAGGAGAATGACGTTCCAGTCAGTGACTGGGAGCGGCAGAACCACCCTCGGTTTGGGTAGGCCCCATCTAATCAGCTGCCAGCTCTACTGGGATAAAAGCAGGCAGAAGAATGTGGAAGCACTTGACTTGCTGAGTCTTCTGGCCTTCATCTTTCTCCCGTGCTGGATGCTTCCTGCCCTTGAACATCAGCGTCCAAGTTCTTCAGTTTCTGGACTTTTGGATTTACACCAGAGATTTGCCAGGGGCTCTCAGGCCTTTGACCACAGACTGAAGGCTGCACTGTGGGCTTCCCTACTTAAGAGCTTTCAGGACTTAGACTGGCTTCCTTGGTCCTCAGCTAAGAGACAGCCTATTGTGGGACTTCACCTTGTGATCGTGTAAATCAATAATCCTTAATAAGTTCCCCTTTATAGATACACCTCTCCTGTTAGTTCTGTCCCTCTAGAGAACCCTGACAAATACACCAACTATAAGATTATATCAGTAAAAATACAAAGTATATTGGTTTGCATATGGAGTGTAAAAGAGAGGGGTGTAGGTCTAGAGGAGATGAGTCCCTGAGGTGTTGTAAAAAGACACTTAAGGAATGGAACCTTAATACATAAAGAAAGGAGCTAACTAAGTATAAGCTAGGGGCACATTTTCAACTCTGCGAGGAAAGTCAAAAGTTTAAAATGTCAAAGATAAAGGGACTTCTTTGGTCCAAGAATACCACAAATACCAAGAAATACAATACCTAGCCCTCTCCTATTTCACCTTCAGTTAGATAATGTTCTGTAATTCCAAAATTATGGAGTGAAAGTACAGCTAGCTTTTAGAGACAGCACTCTTCACAGCACATTCACCTTAAGGAGAGATTTTAAGATAAAGCGTATTATCCTTTAAAATGAGGCTGAAAAGATACGTTTAGAGCTATCACTTAGAATGCTTAGCAGAGTCAACACAGACTAGGAGGCAGGTGACCTTATTTCTTGGTCTAACTCTGATACTCTAACTCTGATACTCCCACTGTGACCTGGAAAAGCTCATTTAACTTCTCAGAGTTTCATTGCCATTTGCCAGATGGGAATTTTTAAAATTACCAACAGTAAGAATAGAAACTGATAATTCACACGTGGAGAAATGCACATTTCTTAAACAACTCTTGGAAAAGAATTTATTCTCTAAACAATTTAAAAATTCAACTTAAATCTGAGAAACCACCAAATGTCTGCTATTTAGTAAGAATGTCTTTAAATGATCATAATCTTTAAGATACAACAATAAAGTTGAATTCACGCACTCAATGTAATCAGCTGCTTAAAAGCAGATACTCTCTCTTCCTTATTTATATCTAAATCGCCAGGGCCTGTACACCTTAGTTCAATAAATACTCATTCAATCAATACTAGCCATTGGTGGTGCTGAAAACTGCTATTTGAGAATCAGTATAGCCACATGGAGCACATATTTCTGGTATAGCCAACTAATTAAGCTTCAAGGTAAAGCATGAGAGAAAATGGTTTGTTTCAGTCTGTCCTGGCCTGCCCCCATGTGCCAAACTGTGTAATCTTAACCAGTCATAGGAAAAAGAAGAGAAGACTATTTTATAGTGTGCAGTGGGCCAGGAAGCAGCAGTACCAATCACCTCTACTCTGCCAATCTGGGCTCCAAGGTGAAATACTCTCCCTGTTCTGGTGTCCTCCCTTGAGACATGAGGGTGACTTGCTTTGGGCTGAGGTTTGGTTGTCAGTGAGCCCCAACTTCAGTTGATTGTTCAGAAGGGCCAAAGATTCAAGTTATTTTAACACAGAGAACTACCCATCCCCTTATAACATATTCTGTGAGTAGGACAGAATATTCTGATAGTGTCCATTCCCAATCAGAAGCAGGAGTCTCCTCCTCCTGGTCCATCATCTGCACACAAAATTAATGTGCTTACTTTTTGTCTCAGTTACTCCCACAGCCTCCTCATTTGAATCAGAGGTCTAAGTCTTACTGCCTTTTCCTACTTGGACACAACATTTAATAAACCTGGGAAAGAAAGAATGCCTGATCAATAGGCTTTGATTTGCATAGGGTGTTACTTTTATTTTATGACAGCACTCACCATTCATAAACATAAAAACACTTGGTCTCCAACAATTCTATTCCTAAATGTTTTAATCTAAGAAAACAATTCAGAAGTGAAACGTCTACAGCAGTATTTGCTATAATAGAATGTAGTGGTTCATAAATGTTGATCGGGATGAAAAGGGAAGATCCAAGATGATATCTGAGCCACCAGTTGGAAAACCGAGTAGATGCTGGGGCTGGGGCCACTCACTGATCTAGGGAATACATAAGGGTGGGCAGGTAGGAGCAGGGCCACATCAGGTGCTGTGCCATTTTAACTGCACGACTGTGGGAGTGGGACAACCTTTTCTAATTTTCACAAGGCCCTATTTCAGTGGGGAGCATGTATTTGTAACACAAAAGAGTACCCTGTGGCCTACAGGCAGCTCTGGGTGAGAGGGAAGAGGTGTGCTTTCAGTTGTGGATGTGTTCTATTTTTGAAACACCTGAGGTATCTAGGGGAATTGCAGGGTAGGGAATAGTGATCAGGACCGAGGTTTAGCTGTAGTTACATAAACATGGAGCCATCAGTGTGCAGGAGAAGCAGTAACTACCCCATTGTACAGGGCTATCTTCTACCATGGCTCATCGCACCTAAGAATCATCAATTGTAAAATACAAACTAATTTCAGAGATGTTAGAATGTGAAAAAAATGGGCCGGGCGCAGTGGCTCAAGCCTGTAATCCCAGCACTTTGGGAGGCCGAGACGGGCGGATCACAAGGTCAGGAGATCGAGACCATCCTGGCTAACATGGTGAAACTCCGTCTCTACTAAAAAATACAAAAAACTAGCCGGGCGAGGTGGCGGGCGCCTGTAGTCCCAGCTACTTGGGAGGCTGAGGCGAGAGAATGGCGTGAACCCGGGAGGCAGCGGAGCTTGCAGTGAGCTGAGATCCAGCCACTGCACTCCAGCCCAGGCAACACAGCGAGACTCCATCTCAAAAAAAAAAAAGAATGTGAAAAAAATGAGCATCTTAGAATTTATATATATGATTACAGTCAAGAACTGCTATTGTCCCTGGATGCTTTATGGTTTTTTCAAGAGTGCCAAAATTAAAATGAAAGCAGAGACAAATCTCTAAATTTAATATTTTATATTTTATTTGGGAATCATAGAATTGCAATTCAGGGTATACACAGACCAGGCAGTCTTCGGAATGTCCAAAGAACAAGAGAAGATTGGGAGTTGTATTAGAAAGATCAATGTTATGTACTGCTTTGAAAGAAATCTCATCAGCACTGGAGAAGCTTTTGAAAGCTGGCAAGCTCTGACTGGTGAGTAACAGTGGTAGGTACAACTAGTCTTAGAGTCACACCCAGTCATTTCAGCAGCTACAAGGTAAAACTGGTCTTTGGGTTACAGCAAGCTGTTTCAGCAGCTGGGCTTGTGAAAAATTCAGTTCTTGGAGCAGGTGCTCTGTGCCTCAAGTGCTTTACCCGCCTGCCCTCTTGACTCAGATTTAGTTGGCTATGACAAGAATGACACAAATCATATTATCAACTTTCACAAGAGCCAAATAGAAAAGATACGGAAGGACTATTTGGAGGAACAGATGAATAGCTGGAACAGGAAGGAAGAAGAAGCCTTCAACTGTCCTTGGAGTATGTAGCTTCTTCCTAATTCAACTCACCTTTTCTGTGTTCTCCCTGCTGGCCATTTCTTTTTTTTACTAATTGTTATTTTTATTTCAATAGTTTTTGGAATATAGGTGGTTTTTGGTTACATGGATAACCAGGTAACCCTATGGGTGAGTCTTTTATCCCTCACCCACCTCTCAATCTTCCCCTCCAAGTCTCCAAAGTCCATTATATCATTCTTATGCCTTTGCATCCTCATAGTTTAGTTCCCACTTATAAGTGAGAACATATGAGATTTGATTTTCTACTCCTGAGTTACTTCACTGAGAATAATGGCCTCCAGCTCCACCCAAGTTGCTGCAAAAGACATTATTTCATTCCCTTTTATGACTGAATAGTATTCACCATGTATATACACTACATTTTCTTTATCTACCCATTGTTTGTTGAGGACTTAGTTTGGTTCCATATGTTTGCAATTGCAAATTGTGCTGCTATAAACATGCATGTGCATGTCTCTTTTTAATATAATGACTTCTTTTCCTCTGAGTAGATATTCACTGGTGGGATTGCTGGATCAAATGGTATTTCTACTTTTTGTCCTTCAAGGACTCTCCATACTGTTTTCCATAGTGGTTGTACTAACATACATTCCCCCCAGCAGAGTAAAAGTGTTCCCTTTCCACCACATCCACATCAACATTTATTGTTTTTAGATTTTTAATTACAGCCATTCTTGCAGAAGTAAGGTGGTATTCATTGTGGTTTTAATTTGCATTTCTCTAATAATTAGTGCTGTTGAGAATTTTTTTCATGGTTGTTGTCCATTTGTATATCTGATTTTAAGAATTATCTATTCATGTCTTTAGCCCACTTTTTGATGGGATTATTTGTTTTTTTTCTTGCTGATTAGTTTGAGTTCCATGTAGATTCCGGATATTAGTCCACTGTTGGATGCATAGTTTGTGAAGATTTGTCCCCACTCTATGGGTTGTCTGTTTACTCTGCTAATTATTTCTTTTACTGTGCAGAAGCTTTTTAGTTTAATTATGTCCTATTTATTTATTTATTTTTATTTTTGTTACATTTGTTTTTGGGGTCTTAGTCATGAATTAATTGCCTAAGCCAACAACTGCAAGAGTTTTCCCAATGTTATCTTATAGAATTTTTATGGTTTCAGGTCTTGGATTAAGTTTTTGATCCATCTTGAGTTGATTTTTGTAAAAGGTGAGAGATGAGGATCCAATTTCATTATTCTACATGTGGCTTGCCAGTTTTCCCAGCACCATTTATTGAATAGGGTGTCCTTTCCCTAACTTACATTTTTGTATACTCTGTCAAAGATCAGTTGGCTGTAAGTATTTGGCTTTATTTCTGTGTTCTCCACTCTGTTCCATTGGTGTATGTGCCTATTTTTATACCAGTATCATGCTGTTTTGGTAACTATAGCCTTGTAGTATAATTTGAAGTCAGGTAATGTGATGCCTCCAGATTTGTTCTTTTTGCTTAGTATTGTTTTGGCTATGTGGGCTCTTTTTTGGTTCCATATGAATTTTAGGATTGTTTTTTCTAGTTCTGTAAAGAATGATGATGGTATTTTGATGGGGATTGCATTGAATCTGTAGATTTCTTTGGGTAATACGGTCATTTTCACAGTATTGATTCTTCCCATTCATGAGCATAGAGTGTGTTTCTATTTGTTTGTGTCATCTATGATTTCTTTCAGCAGTGTTTTGTCATTTTCCTTGTAGAGATCTTTCACCTCCTTGGTTAAGTGTATTCCTAAGTTTTTTTTGTTTGTTTGTTTTTTGTTTTTTTGTAGCTATTGTAAAAGAGATTGAGTTCTTGATTTGATTCTCAGCTTTGTCATTGTTGATGTATAGCAGTGCTACTAATTTGTTTACATTGATTTTGTATCCTGAGACTTTATTGAATTCATTTATCAGATCTAGGAGCTTTTCAGATGAGTCTTTAAGGGTTTCTAGGTATATGATCATATCATCAGCAAACAGTAACAATTTGACTTCATCTTTTCCAATTTGGATGCCCTTTATTTCTTTCTCTTGTCTGATTGCTCAGGCCAGGACTTCCAGTACCATGTTGAATAGAAGTGGTGAGAGTGGGCATCCTTGTCTTGTTCCAGTTCTCAGGGATAATGCTTTCAACTTTTTCCTATTCAGTATGATGTTGGCTATCAGTTTGTCATAGATGGTTTTTACCACTTTAAGGTAAGTTCCTTCCATGCCTATTTCGTTGAGGGTTTTTATCATAAAGGGATGCTGGATTTTATCTAATACTTTTTCCACATCTATTGAGATGATCATATGTTTTTTGTTTTTAGTTCTGTTTATGTGATGTATCACATTTATTGACTTGCCTATGTTAAACCATCCCTGCATCCCTGATATGAAATCCACTTCATCATGATATATTATATTTTTGATATGCAGTTTAATTTGGTTAGCTAGTATTTTGTTGAGAATTTTTACATCTATGTTCATCGGGGATATGGGTCTGTAGTTTTCTTTCTTTGTTATGTCTTCCTGGTTTTGATATTAGTGTGATATTGGCTTCATAGAATGATTCAGGGAGGATTCTCTAATTCTCATATTTTGAAATAGTTTCAGTAGGATAGGTACCAATTCTTCTTTAAATGTCTGATAGAATTCAGCTGTTAATCCATCTGGTCCTGGAATTTTTTTGTTGGCAATTTTTTAAATTACTGTTTCAATTTTACTACTTGTTATTGGTCTGTTTAGAGTTTCTATTTATTCCTGGTTTAGTCTAGGAGGCTGGTATATTTCCAGAAGTTTATCCATCTCCTCTAGGTTTTCTAGTTTGTGCACATAAAGGTGTTCACAATACCCTTGAATGATCTTTTGTATTTCTGTGGTATTGGTTGTAGTATCCCAAGTTTTATTCTAATTGAGCTTATTTGGATCTTCTCTCATTCCTTTCTTAGTTAATCTTGCTAATGGTACATCAGTTTTGTTTATCTTTTCAAATAACCAGTTTATTGTTTCATTTATCTTTTGTATTTTGTTTGTTTCAATTTCATTTAGTTCTGCTCTGGTCTTTGTTGTTTCTTTTCTTCTGCTGGGTTTGGGATTAGTTTGTTCTTGATTCTCCAGTTTCTTGAGGTGTGACATTATGTTGTCAATTTGTGTTCTTTCATAGTTTTTGATGTAGGAATTTAATGCTATGAACTTTCCTCTTGGCATTGCTTCTGCTATGTCCCAGAGGTTTTGATAAGTTGTGTCACTATTATAATTGATTTCAAAGAATTTTTAAATTTCCATCTTGATTTCATTGTTAACCCAAAAATCAATCAAGAGCAGACTATTTAATTTCCATTTATTTGTACAGTTTTGAGGGTTCTTTTTGGAATTGATTTCCAGTTTTATTCCACAGTGGTCTGAGAGGGTGCTTGGTATAATTTCAATTTTCTTAAATTCATTGAGACTTTTGTGGCCTATCTTATAGTGTCTCTTGCAGAATGTTCCATGTGATGATGAGAAAAATGTATATTCTGCAGTTGTTGGGTAGAATGTTTTGTAGATATCTGTTAAGTCCACTTGTTCTAGGGTATAGTTTAAGTCCACTGTTTCTTTGTTGACTTTCTGTCTTGATGATCTGTCTAGTACTGTCAGTGGAATGTTGGTCCCCTTGTTGCAACAAAGCAAGTTATTGTCTTGCTTTCTATCTCATTTCTTAGGTCTAGTAGTAATTGTTTTATAAATCTGGGAGCTCTTGTGTTAGGATATAAATTTAGGATTGTAATATCTTCCTGTTGGACTAATCCTTTTATCATTATATAATATTTTTGTCTTTTTTTACTGTTATTGCTTTAAAGTCTGTTTTGTCTGATATAACAATAGCTACTCCTGCTCACTTTTGGTTTTCATTTGCATGAGATAGCTTTTTCCACCCTTTTACCTTATGTTTATGTGAGTTCTTATGTGTTAGATGAGTCTCTTAGAGACAGCAGATATTTGGTTCTTGATTTTTTTATCCATTCTGCCATTTTGTATCTTTTAAGTGGAGGATTTAGGCCATTTACATTCAATGTTAATATTGAAATGTGAGGTGCTATTCTATTCATCGTGTTGTTACCTAAATACTTTGTTTTTTTAATTGTGTTATTGTTTTATAGGCCCTATAACATTTATGCTTTCAGGGGGTTCTATTTTGGTGTATCTCAAGCTTTTGTTTCCAGATTTAGAACTTCTTTTAGCATTTCTTGTAATGCAAGTTTGATAGTGGCAAATTCTCTCATCATTTGTCTGAAAAAGACTTTACCTCTGTTCATTTATGAAGCCTAGTTTTGCTGGATACAAAATTCTTGACAAAAATTATTTTCTTTAATGAGGCTAAAGATAAGACCCCAATCCCTTCTGGCTTATAAGGTTTCTGCTGAGAAATCTGTTGTCATTCTGACAGGTTTTCCAGTATAGGTTATCTGACGCTTTTGTCTCACAATTGTTAAAATTCTTTGTCTTAACTTTCGATAACCTGATGACTATGTACTTTGGTGATGATCTTTTTCCAGTAAATTTCCCAGGTGTTCTTTGAGCTTTTTGTATTTGTATAACTAGATCTCTAGCAAGGCCAAGTATGTTTTCCTCAATTATTCCCTCAAATTAGTTTTCCAAACTTTTAGACTTCTCTTCTCCCTCAGAAATACCGATTTTCTTAGGTTTGGCCATTTTACATAATCCCATATTTCTTGGGAGACTTTGTTCATATTTTAAAATTCTTTTTTCTTTGTGTGATTGGGTTAATTCAAAAGCCTTGTCTTCAAGCTCTGACGTTCCTTCTTCTACTTGTTCTAGTCTATTTTTGAAACTTTCTACTGCATTTTGTATATTCCTAAGAGTGTCTTTCATTTCCAGAAGTTCTGATTGTTTTTGTTTATGATATCTAGTTCTCTGGAAACTTTTGCATTCATATCCTGGATTTTTAAAATTTCTTTATGCTTGTTTTCAACTTTTTCTGGTACCACCTTGAGTAGCTTAATAATCAACTTCTGAATTCTTTATCTGGCATTTCAGAGATTTGTTCTTGATTTGGATCCATTGCTGGGGAGCTAGTGTGATATTTTGGGGGGGTGTTAAAGAACCCTGTTTTGTCATATTACCAGATTTACTTTTCTGGTTCCTTCTCATTTGGGTAGACTATTTCTTCAAATTGTTCTTGAATTTATTTTTGACTGGACTGTGTTTTTTTTAAGCATATGACTTTAATGCTTATAGTTTATTTTAGCCTAATTTGATTCTTTGTGCTTTTAAGAGTGAACACTCTGTATGAATTCCTTAGTTACAGAGAGTCTTGAGCACTGGCTTTCCCAGACGCTAGTTGTAGCAGTTATATACTTAGTGCATGGGCACATTCACTGTCTCCTATAGGGTTGGAATGGCAGGGATCTCTTGAAGCTTATCTCATTATCTCAAGGTATACAGTTTATTTATTTATTTACTTTTTCCCCAGTATTTTATTTTCTGAATTGATGATTCAGGCTTTAGGCCAATTAGGGGAGGTGTCCTTGGGTAGGCACTGGTAGTAACTAAGGCAGGTGTGTAGATGTAATACCCAATGGTTGGCAGAGGTCCCAGGCTTGATGAAAGTGGCTGGGGGAGCTCTCAGATGTGCTGAGGTTTTATCAGGGTGAAGGGTGGGAGTTACCTCAGCCCCCCTGCCAGGCCCCTGTTGACCATTATTAAAGTGATAGATAATGAAGTAAAAATAATCAAATTATTACGATGCAGAGGGTTTCTGTCTACATGATACAGAAGGACAAAGACGCCAAATGAAACAGGAATAAAGAGAATGTAAGAAATAAAATAGCAAAGAAGTTAAATTAATGAATATAGTTTAGATGAAGAAAATGAAAACTTACAGATACACTGAAATCATCTTTGATAACTTCTACAAGCTCATTCACTAGAAGCAACTACTCTCATCAAGTAGGTGTGGATCCTCTCCAGTCCATGCTTTATCCCTTTATTGCAGGTAAATATAGCCATAGAAAGTATAATGTTTTTAAACTTCTACATGAATTGCATCATGCTACACATTTCTGGAGTGATTTTTTTAAATTTTGGCCAACAATTATGTTTTAGTTGGTTATATATTTGGGATCACAAACATGTCTACTATGAAACTGAAATATTTGCCTCCTAATTAAACAAGAAATAACTATATAATAACTATCAGGATCAAAGTGTCCACACAGAACAGTAGCAGATGCAGGTGACTGCTGGACCTCTTCCCAGCCTCTAGCTCCCTAAGGTAGGCACCATATCCAGGGACCGAGTCCACACAGGAAAGATCCTGAAGCATCTGAGAACACAGCCACATTCTTGTCATGCCATTGCCCTTTTATTCTTTCCTCATAACATCATGTCAGAGGGCACAGCATGTTTCCCACGCTGGACCCTGCTCTGCTCACTCCACACACCTTCCAACACCCACCATGGACACTGTTCAGCAGCTGGAAGAAAGATGGCACCTGATGGACAGCAAAGGTTTTGATGAAGAATAAATACATGAAGGAACTAGGAGTGGGACTAGCCCTCTGCGAAAAAAGCCCTATGGCCAAAAAAGATTGTATTATCTTTTTTGATGGCAAAAACCTCACAAGAAAGATAAATCATGTAATAGAGTGTTAGAATATTAATAAATACATGAGTTAGAACACAACCTCATGTGTCAGTACGCTAGGGTTCCTGAACACCATCGCTGACTCAGGCTTTCCAGCATGCTTGTATCACTCAGTACAGTCCCTGACTCCGATTTTAGTACATGTCTATTTATATATCTTTTTCCTGACAGTTCTTTCGGCCGGAACCACCATCTTCCAGTAATTCACCAAAATGATGAACACAAAGGCAAAGAGGAGAGGCGCCTGATATATGTTCTCTAGGCCTTTTAGAAAACAGAGAGTTTTTCCTTTGGCCACGTATAGGCAAACCTATAAGAAAGGTGGCATTGTAGACATCAAGGGAATGGGTACTGTTCCAAACGGAATGCCCCACAAGTGTTATCATGGCAAAACTAGAAGAGTCTACAGTATTACCTGGTATGCTGTTGGCCTTATTGTAAACAAACAACTTAAGGGCAGGATTCTTGCCAAGAGAATTAATATGCGTATCGAACACATTAAGCACTCCAAGAGCCAAGATAGCTTCCTGAAACGCATGAAGGAAAATAATCAGAAAAAGAAAGAAGCCAAAGAGAAAGGTACCTGGGTTCAACTGAAGCGCCAGTCTGCTCCACTCAGCGAAGCACACTGTGTGAGAACCGATGGGAAGGAGCCTGAGTTGCTGGAACCTATTCCCTATGAATTCACGGCATAGTAGGTGTTAAAAAAATAAAAGACCTCTGGACTGTAAAAATGTTTCTATTCATTGAGTAGAAGTGTGGTGTCTTCTCCCCAAAAGAAATATTTAAAGCAAATTTTAATTGTGTCCTTATCCATTATGTAATGTCTTTACTATTTAAATTTAATGTATTTCTTGCTGAAAGATGTGAGGTGGCTTATTGTGGAACAAATTACTCAATTGGTGAGAAAATGGCCAGATATTATTTATGAAATACGTGCACTGGTTTGAAGATAGTCTCTCTAAATCATCATGGAATAAAATAATTTACAAAAATTTAAAAAATAATAATTTTTTTTTAAAAATCAAGATGACAGCCGAAAATTTTGTTTTCAAAGCCAGTGGCTGTCAGCACCCATATCCAGGTCCCACCCTGCAGACCAAATCCAGTTTCTAGCCTGTTTTTTGTCCACCTAGCAAACTAAGAATGGCTTTTTCAATTTTAGAGTTTTTTTTTTTTTTTTTGTAAGAAATATGCTAGAGACCAAATGTGGCCCATAAAGCCTAAAATCTTTACTGTGTGGCCCTTTACAGAAAATATATGCTGACCACTGATTTAACCCATCATTGTTCTTTACTGACACTCCTGTAACTTCAAGAGATTAAGGTGTATAGAGCTGTTCAACTTCACTTCAAATGATACTTCTTAGTCTTTTTTCTGGGTTAACTTTATGACTTCTTCCACGCTTCCTACAAAAACTCCCCCCAGCCAGTGCTCCCTGCAACAACACATGGTTCTTTCTACTTGACTATTTTTCCATCCTTGTGAGCTGTGGGCTTAAAAGTTATATAACCAAGCTTCTTAAAAGATGGATTTGAGTGAAGCTACAAACACATCTTACATGGTTAAATTTTGAATTTTAGTGCCTCAACACCCGGCAATCTCAGGTATCTATTTTTTTTTTTTAAGCTATGTTAACCCTAATGTCTAGAAATCACTTAATTGGGCAACTTCAGCTAATATACTATGCATACATGTAATATAAATCTAGACTCATTTTTAGCTAAGGCTTGCAATTTCTGTATTTTGCCTATTTATGCATTGTAAAAATAGGTTATTTTCTCTCCTCTCCCCTCATAAAAATAGCTTAGTCCACATTGACCTAAAATGTGTTCTTCTCTTCAGAAAATCGCTTTCCATAACTGTCAGCTTTTGAAGTTTCTGAACTTCAGAATTTCTCAGTGGAACTGGATTATCATAGTTTTTCTGCTTTATTTGTTGACCTATCAAGCAAAGTTAAAATGCTGGGGTAATACTATTCAAATCTATTTATTCCCAATGGAGAAAAAAAATCAACTTTCTTATTGTTTGCTTTAAAATATATGCAAAGTTCTGTGAGAAGTCAGAGATTATTCCACTAGGATCGATTGAGCTCAGTCTCACACAGGCAACACTTGGAAGGCTTAGGGATATATAGTTTACCTGACGTTAAGGTAAAGAAGCAAATTAAGAGAGCTAAAGAACCTGTGGGGTGGATATTTGGGATTTGGCTTTTCAGACCTCCAAATTTCCTGCTATCACACCTGATTTGCTCTTAGGCAATGAGGCTTGGTTGGGGCTGATCCTATCAGTGTAGAAAAAGAGCTAACAAAGCAGACCTTGAGCCTGCTGCCCTTAGAAAGATATGCTTCTGAGGTTGACCCCTGGCTGGTATCTGGGAACTTAAATTTTGGGAAGCTTCCCACCATTTCCTCACTGAGTGGCTCTCTGTGCCATGTTTGTACAAACAATGTGGTTTATGCTAAACACCTGCTTTCCTCCTGAGTCTGGAATCTGGGGATGTGCTCAGGGAGAGGAGCCCATGTGAACAAGATCCCAGTAAAAACCTGGGAAACTGCCTCTCAAAATGAACTTCACTGGTAGTCAAAGGAAAACAAAAGAGACAAGTAGAAGTCAGATTAGCAGGTTCATTAAGAAGTTAATATATTTCTCACTGAAAGGTAAGAAGAATTAAGGAGGATGGGGCATTTGACAATATTAAGTATTACAGAAGGGTTAAAGAGCATGACTAATAAGTTGCCAAATCTGGATATGAGTAGTTCTCTGACCATTAATATTGACAGAGATCTGTAAGAAAATTAAAACATAACTTCCTTAAGTTTTAGGTATCTAGGGTATATAATCAACACTTTGAATAATATACGGTGGCATTAATTTTAATATGCTATTTCTATTGGACACTAAAGCTTTCCCAAGCTCAACAGAAACAACTATTTAGTACAATAGACCAACATTAAAAACACTGCCATTGTTCTTTTTAATTCAATTGGCATAACAACAGATCACTCTGAATTAAATTTAAAAATACTATACAGTTCATGAGACAAAGCCATAATGGCCAAAAATATAATTTCTTTCTACGCCTTCTACTTATCCTGTTCACTCATTAAAATCAGCAACAGTCTTCTACTGTTCCATCACTGTTCTAAGTATCGCAATTCGAAATTTCTGAAACCTTCCCTGATCCCTGAATTTACATTCTTGTTTCCTCAAATAAAGTGTGCTGAGTTCTACAAAGCCCGTTCAGGATTGAAAGACATACTCCGCAGTATGATACTGGTACAAAACAGACACACCGAGCAATGTAACTAAACAGAGAACTCAGAAATAAGACTGCACACCTACAACCATCTGATCTTTATCAAAGTTGACAAAAACAAGCAATAGAAAAAAGATTCTCTAATAGGCTTAATAAATGATGCTGCAAGTGCTAGTTAGCCACATGCAGAAAATTGAAACTGGACCCCTTTCTTACACCTTACACAAAAACTAACTCAAGATGGGTTGAAGACTTAAATGTAAAAACCTGAAACTATAAACCCTAGAGAAAATCTAGGCAATACCATTCAGGGCACAGGCATGGGCAAAGATTTCATGATGAAAACACCAAAAGCAATTGCAACAAAAGCAACAATTGGCAAATGGGATCTAATTAAACTAAAGAGCATCTGCACAGCAAAAGAAACTATCATAAGAGTGAACAGACAACCTACAGAATGGGAGAAAATTTTTGCAATCTATACATCTGACAAAGGTCTAATATCCAGAGTCTACAAGGAACCTAAACAAATGTACAGGAAAAAAACAATGCATTAAAAAGTGGGCAAAGGACATGAACACACACTTCTCAAAAGAAGACATACATGTGGCCAAGAAACATGAAAAAAAGTTCAACATCACTGATCATTAGAGAAATGCAAATCAAAACCACAATGAGATACCAACTCATGCCAGTCAGAATGGCAATTATTAAAAAGTCAAGAAACAATAGATGCTGGCAAGGCTATGAATAAATAAGAACGCTTTTACACTATTGGGGGGACTGTAAATTAATTCAACCATAGTGGAAGACAGTGTGCTAATTCCCCAAAGACTTAAAGGCCATTTGACCCAGCAATCCCATTACTGGGTATTTACCTAAAGGAATATAAATCATTCTATTATAAAGGTCCATGCACACAAATGTTCACTGCAGCACTATTCACAATAGCAAAGACATGGAATCAACCCAAATGCCCGTCAGTGATGGACTGGGTAAGGAAAATGTGGTTGCTATATACAATGGAATACTTTGCAGCCTTAAAAAAAGAATGAGATCATATCCTTTGCAGGGACATGGATGGAGCTGGAGGTCATTATCCTTAGCAAACTAATGCAGGAACAGAAAACCAAACACTGCATGTTCTCACTTATAAGAGGGAGCTGAATGATGAGAACACATGGACACATGGTGGGGAACAACTCACACCGGGGCCTGTTGTGGGGGTGAAGGTGGAAGGAGGGAGCGCATCAGGAAGAATAGCTAATGGATGCTGGGCTTAATACCTAGGTGATGGTATGAGCTGTGCAGCAAACCACCATGTCACATGTTTACCTATGTAACAAACCAGCACATCCTGCATATGTAGCCCTGAACTTGAAAGTTTTAAGGAAAAAAAAAAATAAAAGACATATTCCCCCAACTGCTGGGCAAGCCAACTCCAGAAATTGCTCTGCCGCTTTGATCAAGGTCATGGCCCCACTGCAGAGCAGGTCATAACAATGACCAGTTGCCTCAGGACAATTCTGAATGGTCATCCCAGCTTCAGAGCTACCCTAAAAGATCAGTCCAGGCCTTATGGTAACTGCAACCACAGCCTAATGTCTCCGTCCGCCCAGCTCTGCTTCCGTTGCTCCTCCTGGCAGGTACTATTCCTAAAAGCACCTCCCAAGTCAACTTCCTGCACATGAATCTCTATCTCAAAGTCGGCTTCCTGGGATACTCAGCCCGTACTAGCCACCCACACATATTCTCCTCAGCTGTGTTACATGATTGAAATTTACTCCAACCCTGACCTTTGCATCCCACTTGCTGCTGCTCACCTCCGCAGCCAACTTACCCAAGGAGCATCTCCCAGGACACTTCATCAGAGCTAAATGCTGAGGAAAACAGTGACGTGGCAGTACTTGCTAGTGACCATCTTTTTGATTTGAGACTGCTGATTATTCAAGAAAGCTATACTTGGTAGATGTATAAACATTATATGTAGTAAAGAATTTCCAGCAAAGGGGAGGGGAGAAGAAAGAAAACTATTTGGGAGCACAAAGACTTTTCTCTTGCTTTAAAACAGAATACTATCAGAACAAAGTGTGAAAAATACTATCAGAACAAAGTGTGAAAAATATGCAAATTCACATAAAAACTCGGGTATCAATAAATAAAAAAATAGAATATCACAAAAAAAAGGTATCAAAGGCTTTTATTGATTTAATTTTCCTTTCAACTTATCAATGCTATCGCAAATTCTAAGGAAACTGGACTTAGGTGAAATTTTTTTATTGTGAAGATACGGATCTAAGAACAGAAGGATAATTATGTGCTAGCTTATATATAGTTCCTTGTAAAAATAATGATACATGAAAAATTAGTAGAAAATGAAAATCTGCAGTGATCTGATATCTGAAAATGTTAGGCAATTTCCCCTGCATCTTAGCTCTAATCACTTTTGCAGAACAATCAAGCATATTTGGGTGAAGAGAGTATTTAATTATTCCATGTTTATTAATAGTGTAGTGTGCCCTTCAGAGCTTGGCATAGTCTTTAAGAATCATCTGAAGTTTCTGGCTCAGCATGATGTTCCCTCTGGCCTTCAGTCTGCCACTAAAGAATGCCTGCAAGGAGAGGATGGAAAAAGAGTGCCAACTGTTACCAAGTTATAGTTTTTTTTTTTTTTAAGATCATTATTCAGGCTGAATACAATTTAGTTAATAATTCTGGACAACAAAGGCAACTTTTATTTAGCAATGACAATTTAATAACTATAGATAGCACATACTTTTTAGATATCTAAAAAAGAAAAAATGACTCCTGTGTATTTTAGAAAACTCTACAATAATTTATCTGAATTCACGGATCTGGGAGTTCTGTTTCAACCTACGTTTCTGGCTTTACTTTAGGCTCTTACATGTGAAGGTGAGACCATATTAATAAAAGGCTACACTGTATTCCTAATAAAAATATTCAATTCAGAACTTTTAAAAGCAGATTTAAAATATTTACTACAGTTTCATGAACTAGAAAGCCACGAAATGACAAATTAGAGAATATAACACAATAGTAAACAGATCACGGCTATAGCATCAGAATGCCTAAGTTAAATTCCAGGCTCTGCCCCTTAATAGCAAGGTGAGCTTGAGAAAATGCTTAGATACGTGGCCTCTCTGAGCATCAATCTCCTCATCCATAAAGCGCATCACAACAGTACTTAAATAACACAACTCCATTGTGTGCGTTAAATAAAATAATGTGTACAGTGCGTAGTTTAGTTTGACTTGATAAGAGAGTATTAATTCACGATTATTACGAAGCAAAAGCTTGTGTGTTAAAAAACGAAGGGCTCCTGTAGCAGTTCTGTATCTAACCTGATATAGAAACTGGTGCAAGTTCCTTAAGTTCTCCTTCAGTGCAAATTCCTTATCAGTAAAATAAAAAATAATCAATCATAGTTTTTACAGCTTACATAAAATATGAAGTGAAAAAGCCTCTAGATTTCTAGCTAAATGGAAAAAATAGTGATACCTATACACACTCAGCATTACAAAGCAACTCCACAAATATAATCTCACTTAAGAATCACAGCTGTCAACTTGAAGTGGGCACATCAGCAGTTCTTACCCCGGTTGACAGATGAGAAACTGAATTTCAGAGCGCTTATTAAATAACCTGCTCAAGTCTACAGAGCGAGCAAGAAGTAGAGCCAGGGCTTAAACTCAAGTGTTCTTTGCTCAGCAATGCTTGTTAACAATACTTGTTAACTAGCACCACTTAGTCTCAGAAGCAAACCCCTTGTAAACTGGAGAAAAGGCAACAACTTTTTATTCCAGAAATAGTAAGAGAGAGCTCATTCAGTCACAATGAAATTCATTCAAACAGGAGACCAGAATTTCAAAACTAAGATTTCTTTCACTATGCAGTTACAAAAAACAAACAAACAAAACGATGGTCTGCAACTCGTGCAGGGAAGGAGTCAGTACTTAGGCCTGCCTGCTAGGTACTAAACTCTGAAAGAGATTTACAACCTAAAACAAGAACACCTAATTACTTGAAGTAAAAATATCCATTTTGAACATTTTTGAGCAGAAGAATTTTGTACATAAATCTTTCCTCCTATCTATTTTCTTATTTCTTAAAGCTCTTAACGATACATCCACATTGCCAGTTTCCAAACTCTGCACTGCCATGCACCAGACACCACAGCAAACTCTCTCAGGGGCACTTTGGAATGCTGTTAATTTGGAAGGAAAATACGTCATACTGGTTGAACACAAAAAACTAATTGTTTTGAACTACTTCATAAATGAAACTGTCAGGTATATGGTTTGGCCTGGGAGCGCAATGCAAAAAGTAGTCGACTATAAACCGCCATTAAGGAAGAAAGTCTGGAATCACTGTTGCTTTCCAGAAAGGCTATGCCAACTATTGATTAATTGATTGAGACAGGGTCTTGCTCTGTCACCCAGGCCACAACTGCATGATCACGCTCACTGCAGCCTAAACCTCCTGGGCTCAAGTGATCCTCCCACCTCAGACTCTCAAGTAGCTGGGACCACAGGTGTGTGCCACCACACCAGGCTAATTTTTTTTTTTTTTTTTTTTTTTGGTAGAGACAGGATCTCACTATGTTGCCCAGACTCAAACTCCTGGACTCAAGCAATCCTCCTGCCTTGGCGTCCCAAAGTGCTGGAACTACAGGCACCAGACATTGTTCCTGGCCTATACCAATTTTATATTCCCTCCAGCTCCATGTAAATTATCTTATCCTAACCTTAAAAATACTATTTTCTTACACTTTGAAAACATGAGGCAAAAATAACATGCTTTAAATTGTATTTTTGGATACTGGGAAAAATTTTTTTTCTTTTGTATGTTAGTCATTTCTATTTATTTCATTAATTACTGTTCCATACCTTTTGTCCACTTTTTCTTTTTATTATTATTATTATACTTTAAGTTCTATGGTACATGTGCACAATACACAGGTTTGTTACATATGTGTACATGTGCCATGTTGGTGTGCTGCACCCATTAACTCGTCATTTACATTAGGTATATCTCCTAATGCTATCCCTCCCCCCTCCCTATCCCCCAAGACAGGCCCTGGTGTGTGATACTCCCCACCCTGTGTCCAAGTGTTCTCATTGTTCAATTCCCACCTATGAGTGAGAACATGCAGTGTTTGGTTTTCTGTCCTTGCAAAAGTTTGCTCAGAATGATGGTTTCTAGCTGCATCCATGTCCCTACAAAGGACATGAACTCATCCTTTTTTATGGCTGCATAGTATTCCATGGTGTATATGTGCCACATTTTCTTAATCCAGTCTGTCATTGATGGACTTTTGTTCACTTTTTCTATTGAGATTGTAGTGCTTTCCAGAATTTTTGGAATTACACTATGTATCATCGTTTTATTTTTTTTCCCTCGATTTATGGAAATATACTATAGAGTCTGACATGCAGAAGTTTCTAATTTCTATATAGCCTAAACTACTGATAATGAGCTTTCATTCCTTACTTCTATATTTTCTTTAATCTACCTGAGTAGTAACTGAATGTCTACAGTATACTAGGCAATATTCTAGGCTACGCTGAATATCTGTCCCTGTTCTCACAGAGCTAACATTAAACTAGGGGAGTCAAAAAGTAAAATGTAAACAAATAATTAAAGCCTATTATAAATGCAATGAAGAAGAAAACAGGTTGTTATCAGAATGTAACAGGAAGAATATACTTTGGTTGAAATGAAGCCAGCCATGCAAACAGCTAGGGGGAGAAATTCCAGAAAAGGCAAATGCATAGACATTGAAGGAGTAAAAGCAGACGGGAAGGAACTGAGGAAGGACAAAATAACAATAAAATAACTAGAATTAGCATTATAGGTGGCGAGGCAAGTGGCATGGGATGCAGCCGGAAAAAGGAGCAAGGGAAAGAAACATCATATACGACACGGTACCAGCTAGTTTGGATTTCATACACATGCAAAAGGAAATCTTGGAGATTTTTATCAAGTGGGATGATAAATATGAACCAGTAATTAATGAAAGTAGTAGAAATGACTAACATAAATAATCTCATCTGATTTACATTTTTAAAGGATTACTCTGGCTCCTGAGTTGAGAACAACAGACTGAATGGGAGAGACAAGACTGGAGGAAGTAAGACAGCTGAGAGATGACAGAGGCTGGTATCACGGTGATATCTCTAGAGAGGAAGAGAAGATGAATTCAAGATATATTTTGGAGAAAGATCAGGCAGAAGTAAGGATGAAAAGGATACAGAAGGGCAGAAGGAATCTAAGATAATTTTTACATTTCTGGGCTTATTAATTTGGGTAAATAGATGATGGTGCCACTGATTAAGAAGGAAGAGACGGGGGGAGAAAAATAAATCACAAGTTCTATTTTGGTCACGGAAAGTTTGACATGCCAGTAAGTTTCTCATCCGACTGGTCAAGCAGAGGGGTGGTTCTATCACTATGGAGCTCAGAGAAGATCAAGTGGAGCCAAATTCCTCGCCTGCAGGCCTTTGTACTGGTAGTTTCCTTAGCCTGATGACTCATTCTGATACTCCGTTCAAGTCTCTATCAGGTATTTCAGGTACCTTAGAAAACCCCCAGAAGGTATTTTAAACAACCCAATTTAACATAGTTCCCCTGTCCTGTCACAGTCCAACTCAAGGGTTGGCAAACAACAGCTGGAGAACCAGATCTAGTCGGCTGTGTGCTTCTGTAAAGTTTTATTGTAACACAGTCACACTCCATTGTTTACATATTCTGCATGGCTACTTTAAGGCTACAATGGCAAAGCTGAAGAGCTGCAACAGAGACCATCTTGCCCACAAAGCCTGAAATATTTACTATGTAACCCTTTACAGAAAAAGTTTGCCAGTCATTGCTTTAACACTGTACTCAGCCTTATTTTTCCCTAACTTGAAATTTTATTTCTTTTGCATTAGTACACTAAAAGGAAGCTCCATACAGTAGGGTTTTGTCTTAATTCAGCCGATACCTAGAACCTGAATCAGAGTAGGTACTAAATAAATTCCTGGAAAGAAATTAACAGAGGGTTCACTGCACTGCGAAGCACTATAGCTCTTCATACATATTATTGGGTTTAGTTCTTATAACAAGCCTTTGTAAACACTGTAATTATTAAACTCATTTTACAAATAAGAAAATTAAGGCTTTTGGATGTCAGGACCAAGATTCAAATTTAGATTTTATCTGATGCCAAAGACTACTTTTTACCTACTATACTACTTTACAATTCCTTTTAGTCTTTCTCTACAGGAAAGTCGTATATTTCCTCATTTATTCCAATTACTCCTATGTGAAAGCTATTCTTAAATAACCGCACTCAGCCATTGTTTGAACTGCTTCATTCTAAGAATCAATAAGTTAGTTCCCTTGGGATTTCTAACTACATAATCACAAATGGAAAATAACAAATTCTTCTCCTCCATTCTAATTGCCACATCAATTACTTTAATTTTCTATATTTGTGGATTGGCCAAAAGTTTCAGAATAATATTAACTAAATAATGGTCACAGAAGGCACTCTTGATTTAATCATGGTTTTCCACTGAAATGCCTATAAGATTCACCCTGAGACAGACATCGGCTATTATGTTAAAATATCCTTCTAGTTCCAATATTCAATGATTTCTTAATCTTATATATTGGGAATGTCTAATTTTATGTAGTATCTACTAATATCATATGGTTTTTCACCTTTGAACACATAACAGAACATATTAAAAAATATAGGTGTGGGTTCAGTCTTAAAAAGTGTCAGCTGAAACTCCATTAAAAAAGAAATATATGACCTGTCAACCAGAATATCAGTAGCAACTATGTCATCTTCAGAGTTGTAAGAAACCTGGCTTATTAATCAGAATTTGGGAGTCAGCTTAAAAACTGCAATTGTCAAAGAGGAAACAATAACACAATGAATAAATGAACATTTGAGAACATTACCTTCTGAGGGTCAAGCTTGCCCAGGACCACCTCCATGAAATCTTCATCTGAAAGTATGATTGTTGTATCAGCAGCACCTTTTGCAGGGCCTTGGTACACTTTTCCAGAACCACTCTTCAGGTCAATAGCTGGGAAAAATAGGAAGAAAACAATGTGTATCTGTTTCTCTCCACAAAATGAGGGTAAAATAAACCAAGTAAAATGCAGACATTTCTATAGTTTCCACATTAATGTGGCACTTATTCTACACTATTCTCTTGATTATACATTATCTGTCATTTAGAAAAAAGCAAAATAGAGAAATACAGGAATACAGAAATTCAAGGTAAAGAAGTGGAACTTCCAGTTCTGTAGTGGCTCAGGCCATGGCCACCACCATCACCTTGAGTTTACAGACACTTATAAGATCACAGCTAAACTTATTGCAGAAGTGAAGAAATGGACTGTATTCATTTTCTCTTAGTGTCAGAATTCATCATAGGCATCTTACTGTTGATATTTAGCTCTGTATTTATGTAATAACCAAGCTTCTGAAAGAGTCCATAACAATTTCAGTCATACTTTACAGCATTCAGTGAGGGAGGGGTGAGGTAACAGATGAGAATATGGCATCTGAAAACTCGGAGACCCCTGAGGATCCTATTAGGATGTATACTTTACCAACCACAAAGGGCTACTACAAGAGAAAGAAGGAACTGTTTTTGTTTATGCCACCTTCCCTTAATATTAGAAGGTCTTTGCTGGCACAAACATTGTTTTCTCTTTGTATCCCCTGTACTTCCTTCAAGAGAAAATACTTAGGAGTTATTTGTTAAATGGAAAAGCACATGAAAGAAGGATGTGTAATCCCCCCAAAAATATATATATAATATATATTAATAGTAACAAATACAAAGAAAAAAACTCAGGTTAAAAATTAAGATTTTTAAAAAATCACACCAAGAGCATACTAGTTTTGTGTTATTTCTGCCAAAAGTTCATAAACTAAAACTAATCATGAAAAAAGCATCAACTAAAAACAAACCAAGAAGCATGCTATAAAGTAATTGGTCTCCAGTCTTCAAATACCTCAAAATCAGGAAGAGCAAAGACTGAGGAACTCATCCAGATTAAAGCAGACTAGAGACCTAAGAACCAAATGTAATGTATAATCCCAGATTGGACACTGATCAATTCTTTTTCTTCCTTCATTTTAATAATGAATAATAATTATTGTTTTGCAATAAAGGACATTATTGGGACAATTGTTGAAATATTAACCAGATCTGTAGATTAGCTAATATTACTGCATCAATGTTAATCTCCTGATATTGATCTTTGTTGTGTGAATAGATAAGAGAATGTCTTTGTTCTTAAAAAATGCCAGTAGAATAGTCTCTTAGGCATACAAGGACATCATGTCTGCAAGTTACTCTTAAATGCTTCAGAAGAAAAAAACACATATGATAGAAAAAAACAGTAAAGAAGATGGGATACAAATTTTAACAATTTGAGGAAACTGGATGAAAGACAGACAAAAGTTCTCTACTATTTTTGCAACTTTTCTATAATTCTGAAATTGTTTCAAATAAAAAAATTACAAAATGATGTTATTAAGAAGAATAACACATAGAAGATAGAAAGTCAGAATTGTTTTAAATGATTTTTTGCATTTGTGTGTACTTTTGAAGATAAATGTACATGAGCATGCAGTCAGGAGCTGCTGCTGGTAAGAGAAGCATCAGTCACTGTTGCTTTGGGAATGGTGACCCCTGAGGCAGATATGCCTCCAACAGGCCCCTGTTCCTAACTGAAGAGCATATTTGTTTTCAAGGAAAATCTTTCAAGACTTTTCTATAAATGCATGAGACACTCATTTCAATCCAAATCCAATGTTTGGAACCAACACCCTTGAGATTTATTTCATATCCAAGTTGAGACTCCTAAGCGGCAATCTGGTTTGACTGCTAGAAGATGAGCACCAACCCAGGAGCTCAGAGGTTTTAATGATCACATGGTATCCTCAAGAATTAACTATTCTGGTATCAAAAGAATGCCCATTCCCAAACCTCTGTAAATTCTTACATATTGTGGCAAATGTCTAAGATTCAAAATAGATAACCTCTAAGAGTCAAAGAACATCCTCATCCAGTCACATCGTCATATAGTACACATACAGTACATGAAGACCTGCAGACTTTACACAATTAATTATAGTACATATCTTTTAAAACTCGGCTCATTTTATTATTTAACAAATAATATTCAAACAAAAATCCATAGTATTTGTACCATCTTGCTATCTAAATGTAAATTCCTCTTATGCTCCTATAATGGATATGATTACAAACATGTGAAAGGAAACCAAATTTAAATTCAGGAGGAAAACCACCAAACTGCTCAAAGCCAACCAGCTTAAATGTATCATCCTAAAGAAAACAAAACAGATTTTGCTCAGCAACATTGTATTCAGCACATGGAAATAAATCTTTGTAAAAAGTTTCAGTAATATTATTTTACAGGTATTGGATACATTCAAACAATAGATTTCTATTTGAAAGTATAGGATTGTCTGTGCCTAGAATACCAATAAATTGCATATTTAAAACCTGTGGGCCAAATTCTAGGACATTCATTTTGTTTACAGACAAATGGAAATTTTAGAACCATTATTCCATAAAATGAACAGGAACAGCAGGACCAACAAAGATTTTCCTTCCATTTTCTTCCCACGTCATGAAGCAAGATGGTGCATGAAGTTAACGTTCTTCATTCCAACTACTAATTCCTTAAATATGCTTTCCAACTCTCTGCCTCCAGCTATGAAGTTACTCCTAAATTCCAGACCCACAGTCTGCACAATCTTGTCCAGGTACAGTGTGGGTACCACAATTTATCTTCTTCTCTCCCAAGCCTTCCTCCTCTACCTGTTTCATACTTCTAGTAATGCAGCCAACATCCTCAAGCACACAGGCTCAAAGCCACAGCATTAGTTTTGACTCTTTCTCATTCCTCTTGTTTTTTAGACATAATCAGTAGCTAAGTTAGCCAATTCAATCTTAGCAATAGTTCTATATAGGCCCTCTCCTCTTCATTATTACCACTTCCTTAATTGAGGTCTTCCTTCCTTTTACTCTGCAGTGCAACAACCTTTGTTTCCTCAACTCCAGTATTTCAGCTTTCCTGACACACTGCCTCTAAATAATTATTCCTATGGATTTAAAAAAAAATAAAAGGCATCTTGTCTATTCATATTTGTAGTCTCCACCTAGCAGAGAACTTGGCATATAAATACTCAAATGTTCATTGAATGAACCAATCCTCCCATTCTCTGAAAGCAGAGAGCACCCTTTTCCATGTCTCTTAACACTTGTGTTCTACAAGAATTATTTATATACATGTACAGGTCCACAATTCCTTATCTGAATGAACTGCTTCAGGCTGATGTGTTTTGGAATTTGGAATCAGATTTCAGGAAGGAAATATAATACATAAAACATGTATTCCATATTACAAATGGCCCCCAACAGTGCAACAATCTATAAACAAGTATATTACTTCTATACTTGTCTAACTCACACTAGGTGAGTTAAAGACAATTGATAGCATCATGTAAGTTCAAGTCAGGCTTCACCACCAGTGAATCGTGAGAAAAAAACTGTTCATTTTTAGAGCTTTCTGGTTTCTGGAGTTTCAGATAAGAGTACCTAATGTTTTAATTTTCAGGAGCAGACTATTCTGTAGGCCACATAAATCCTCTGATTCTTTATCTTCCTTATGCCTTTATGTCATCTTTCATTTTCTCTGAATTTTTACTGTTGCTTAGAACAATAAAATAGGATTCGAAGAGTTTACTACAATAACTCCTGGCTGGGTTTAGAAATTAATAGCAATAAATACTATAAAATATGTTTGTTACTTATGAAATATCTCGTTGGTATCATATACTTACATATTTCACTCACACTATATAAAAAATAAACATCACTATCCACACAATAAATGCATTATTTTAATAAAAGGTAAAGCATCAGTTTCAGAACCCTTTTTTAAAAGGCAGCCATACTATTTTTTAAAACTATGCTTTCTACATGGCTTTTAACACTCATTCAACAAATACAGAGTCAGGCTAGTTATTATGTGTTATTGACCATACTAGAAGCTAGACATAAACAAACTGCAGCCATTTCTCAGGGTTAAGTCCAAAGTCAAATAAGAGAAAACATACAATTACAAATGACCATAATACAGTAAGATAACTGTGACAAGCAACAGACTCTGTTAAAAGGGAATGTAGGGACTTAGTCTTCTACCTCCTATCCTTTTTCATGTTTTCAACCTAATGAAGAATCTCTAGGAAAATAAAGGTGAGGTCAGAATATTCTATAAATAAAAGTTTGTGCCATGATTAAGGATGTGAGTTACACGGCAGATGCAAAAGATCTGATAGAATATTTTTTCTTTATTCTTTTTATCCTCTAATTTCTCTTTCTTCACAAAATGGTACCAGGGTCCCCTTGGACCTCCACAAGTGAAAAGAAATATGACTGCTTTCTCTCTGCAGCAAGATGTTTTATAGTGGGTGCACGGCACTCTAATAGATAATTTCCCTAGACTAGATACTAAACAAACACCTCTGACTACAATCTGTATATATCTAGAAAATAGTGATTTTATATTGATAATTAAGATAATCCAAATTATTATTTTGGTATGAAGAAAATAACTTTATAACTGTCAAACATCATGACTTAAAAATACTTCCTTTTGACTTGATGAATTTGATAAAGATGCATGTAGCCAAGACGACTGTTTAAACTACTTTCAAGGGTTACAATGAAATCTTAAAACAGGTATTTTCATTTCAATTGATTCCCTACATCACACACACACACACACACCCCTTTGGACATTCCCAAACCTATTTATTCCCACGGGAAAAGAAAAAAAAATTACCTAAAAAGGTAAGATTTACCTACCTTCAAAGGTCTTTGTTAAAAAGATATTTTTATTTACTAACAATTAAGAATATTATAAAATCAGGGCTATAACTTACTCCACTTAGCCCCAATATTTCCGCCTTTGGTTATATGCCACTCAAATACAGCATTTACTTTCTTCACCACCTCAGGCCCAACATCCTTTAGGCGGCGTCCTATTTCCTCAAATACGAGAGTACTCTGAAGCTTCCCACCCTAACAACAACAACAAAAAAATTAACTTTAAAAGTTCTGTAAAAACAACTCAAGGAGAAAAGTGATTATAAAATATATGTGCAAAAAAAATGACTTTTTAAAACTCTGTACATAAGTCAGTTTTCTTCATACAATGTGTCTTTCATACTTACTTTATATTTATATACATCACTCAGAGCCTCAGTGCTCTTAATAAGAGGATTTTACTTTTATTAGAATTCAGAAATAATATTTTAAAAGAAAAATAGGAAGTGGACAAGCTATGTTTAGCTAACTTCAGAAAGATCCTGATCAAATTAATCAACTTCTATGGTCTCATTTTTTTATTTATAAAATGGGACTACATTACATGAAGTCTGAATTTCTTTACGGCTCTAAAACTTCTTAAGTTTTGGGGGTTTTTTTGTTTGTTTGTTTTCTTTTTTTCCTTTTTTTTTTTTTTTTGAGACAGA
This sequence comes from Piliocolobus tephrosceles, assembly GCF_002776525.5. Lineage (NCBI taxonomy): Eukaryota > Metazoa > Chordata > Mammalia > Primates > Cercopithecidae > Piliocolobus > Piliocolobus tephrosceles. Next base: position 170,281,452 of record NC_045437.1, read on the forward strand.
CTCATTGCCCAGGCGAGAGTGCAGTAACGTAATCTCAGCTCACTGCAACCTCTACCTCCAAGGTTCAAGGTTCAAGGTTCAAGTGATTCTCCTGCCTCAGCTTCTTGAGTAGCTGGGATTACAGGAGCCAGCCATCAAGCCTGGCTAATTTTTGTATTTTCAGTAGAGACGGAGTTTCACCATGTTGGCCAGGCTGGTCTTGAACTCCTGACCGCAGGTGATCTAACCACTTCAGCCTCCCAAAGCGCTGGGATTACACATGAGGCACCGAGCCCGATCTAAATTTTTTTTGTTTTTCTTAGCCTATTCTTAAGGAATTTTAATTTTCAGTCAGTTATGTGGTTTATAACAGACAATTAAAGATCATGGGGATCAAAACCTCAACATTACAAAGCTAATATTTCAGAAATAAACATTTTTATCAAAAGTCTCAGCATGCTAATAAAGAATACAATGTTTTAATAAATTACACACACTATTGGTTTATATATTTGCATACAAAGCTTTATATAAATCTTTAAATCAAGAAAAAGGTAAAGGATATTCAACTTTTTAATCTATTTTTCTCCAAAACGCTGTTTGCTTAAGATTCTGATTAAACAACTGATTTATTTACTCTAAAACTAGAAAATTACGTTCTCTTGAAAGATATCCCAGTATTCTGCAAAACAAGTTTTTTAAAGTTTATAAATTGCCAGAGTATTCCTTCTATTCCAAGTGTTTTGAAATTAATGTCTTTCACTTCAAGAATTAAGAATAGTTTCGTGGTTGTTAATTTTCTAAAGTAGCCTAACCATTCTTAAAGTCACCTTAACTGAAATTCATAAATGAGGAAGTGGCTTGGATACTAATCTTTATAACCTACCTCAGAGGGTGTCTTAGATGAAGTATCAGATGTTGGTGCAAGATCCACATATGCATTTGAAATGACAATGTCTCCAGTTTCTTGGACCTCAGGAGGAGAAGAAAAAAAAAAGATTTATTCTGATTACAATGGAAGTGTATGTAATTTCACTGTGAAACAGTACAAAGTTTAAAATTTATATTTTTGCCTCATATGAAAAAGAATATAATAATGCAGATAAAATAAAAGGCTGATAAAGTAAATGTCAAGATGAATAAACACAAAGGCTTTATGATTTCATACAACTGTTACTAACCCTGGCTTTATAATCAACTGGAGCCCTTAGAAAAAAAAAAAAAAACCTTATGAGGTCCCATCCCCCAAAATTCCAATGTAAATACGCTGATAGAGCCTGGGCCTTGGCATTTCGGGCATTTTTTTAGGGGGAAGTGGGGATCAGGGGATGAACTCTTATAAACAGAATTCAGTCCATGCTGAAGCCTTATGAATAGTAAAAAGCATAGCACAATAGTCACATGAGGCAGTGGTACTCAGAGTACATTTGTTCTGCTAATACAGAATAAAATTGGCTAGGAACAAACCATAATAGTGTTTTTTAAGTAGTAATTCCAGGTCTTATCTCAAGAGGAAGTGTACACAGCATAAGTTAAATGCCTAAATAGGCTTTTATCAAAATGGTCATTAAAGGAACTCAAATTCTAAGTCCTAGTCCCTCATTTCAAATTATTCCAATGGCTATTCTTTCATAAAAATTGTGGTATTGCTACAAATGTATAGGATAAGTTTCTAAAGTTTAAGGTAGCATTTATTAAAACTTTGATTTTTTAACAATCAAGAAGATCATTCTCTTGACTACATCTCCTCATATTTCGGAGGAAAAAAGATCTTTCAAGTAATTTGTTCTCTTTACTTCAAATTACATACATTGAAAAGCATGGAAAGAGATAATTAATTCACAAAATGAACTTTAGTAAATTACTTTATTGTTACCAAGTCAAACAAATCATTTTAAAACACTGGTTTAAAATGTTATATCTTAAGAATAGAAAGGAAAGGAGGAATGGAAGAAGGGAGGGAGAAAGTGAGAAAAGGAGGAAGGGAGAGAAGGAGTCCTAAAACTAATAGAAAAAGAATATCTATAATCACTGAAGAAAAATATAGCAAATATGCTGAAAAGATAAAACAGCATGCTTAGGATTTAACAAAATGGCAAGAATATTTTATATTTAGACATTTAATCATTTCTCAGCCCTTCAAGTTTGTATCCATACAATTATTTACATACTATTCATCACCAGAATTGCAGGAAAATAAAAACCTGTAATATAGGCACAGTCCTTAACACTTTTAGAGTTCATAATCTCAATCAAAAAGCAAAACTTACTCATACAAAACAAATTAGGAAATGTGAGGGCTCCAAAATACGTGGCACAGATATTAGCTGCAAAGGCTTACAGAGAACACTAATTTGAGTGTATGTATGGGTAGGAAAGTGGGGAATAGTAAGAGACTGTCTCTAAGAGCCAAGTGGAGCTTGAACTTAAGCCTAAAGGACAGGAAGAATTTGAAAAGTAAAATAAACAATATGTACAGATTAAGCAGGAAAATGATACTGCAACCAACAGAAAGGAATTAGGAGTAAGACAACCATGTAAGAAGAATTTTGCAGAGGTATCTATTTGTGAAAGAAAACATGATACAAAAAAGACATTTGGGGCCTGGAATCAAAGCTTTGAAGCCATGCTGATCTGGTTTCTATGCCAGCTCAACCACTTGCTGTGTGACCATGAGCAAGTTATTTAGGACACCTAGATTAGATTTTCTTAGGAACCTAGATTTTCTTATATTTACATGCAGATTTATTATGTATATTAAAGAAAATACTATTGCCAGTTAATAGGTTCTCAATAAATAAAAGCTATTACCATTATCATTGGAGTTGTTTAATATGCTCTATATAGCATGAAATGATCAAGCCAAAAAGTATTACCCTGGTCAACTGTGTTAACAAAAACTGTCTTTCAATAACTTGCAAATAAAACATATGATTGCCTGTCCTTTGAGTATTTTACTGGAGCACTGCTAACAGCTTCACCCCAAAATAACCTCACTCTATAGGGAGGTACACCTTTATTTGGCTTGTCATTTACTATTTGCTAGGCCCAGACTCTGTGATGTACTTGTTAATTTGTGGATTTTTGTATAATCAAGATGCAGATGATTTCTGTCCACAGAAAAATCATAAAGGGTAAGATTTTATTGTTCTGCAGGATATTAACTAATTTTGTCTCTAACTCGGCAAAATTATTTTAGAACGACTTTCCTATTGGACCATATAAACATGCTGTTCTGTCTTTTGAACATGTTTTATCATATTGCAAGATCCTTCATTAATGAGTCAAATAGATTTCTGTCATGTTTTCACTGTATATCTGTCTGAGTCATGCCTTTAAAATTTTTAAGATGATATTTTGACAATGACTTGATTGACTAGTTGAGCCAAAAAGACATGGTTGGTTGGGTTTTCAGAATATCTGGGCCACTGCTACATAGATAGGTACCAATTTAGTTGAAAAAAAAAGAGAAAATAAAACACAAGGTGCAAAACACTTCTTTTTTCTTTTTTTTAAAAAAGTGTTGCTTGATAAATAAAAACTTTGAAAATCCCAGATAAGATGTATCTTATTTTTAATTAAAAGTTACAAAAAGAAATTTTCTATCCATAGTACTAACCAAAAAAAAAAAAAAAAAGATAAGATGGAACACAAAGATAAAGCATGTGAGAAGGCTGGCAAAGCAAAATTCCTACCTTGGTTTGAAAATGAATTCTGTTTCCTTCCTTCCACATCTCAGTTTGTAGAGTTTGTCCTGGATATACTGGTTTTGCAAAACGAGCCTTTAAAAAAGAGTTGTGGGGTTAAAAATGTTTTAAAAGGAAACTCTTTTACTTGTAGGAGAAAAAAATTGGAAAGCAAATTAGAGAGCACAAAAGAAAAAACAACTCGAGGTTTAAAGATATTTAAATTCATAAAAGACCTAAATATAATATGAAAAAATTAGTAAAATAAAGATGTAACTAGCATAAGTAAGCCGATTCTTTATCTTTCAAAGTATGGAATCAAAAAATAGTGTTTTTTATCTTGACAAATCAAGAAATAAAACCATAATCATATTAGGTAAAGTTATATAGGTACCTCAGAAAAACTTAAATAGTTAAAAGTGGCACAAATTAAGTCTGAGGAATGAGGCCTGGGGTGAGTATATAGGGCAAAATAAATTCACTTTTTATTTCATAATTGTCTGTATTATTTTCTCTGTGTATATATTACTGGATAATAAAAAATAGTTGTAATAAAACACAAAGCATGAGAGTAATCAGTGCTATCAAAGGAAGTGCATCAGAAAATATATTTTCATTGCTGCATGAAGAATAAATTAAAAGCTTTCAGAGCTATTTGACAACGACTTAAACTTTTTTAAGCATACATCTTTTGGCTTAAACTTACACAAAAATAATGTGGGCATGGATATTTTGTTACTTATAATGGATAAAAATTTGAAATCAACTAAAAAGTACAGAGTTAAAACAATAAACAGTCATTATATTGTTGTAGATGTATGTTTATTGGACTTAATCAGCCACTTAACATTTTTAATTAAATTAAGGAAAATGATAAAACAGTTTAAAAAAAAAGCAAATCTTGAGTTTTCAAGGCATATGCACTGATTATGCACCTAATTAATTTATAAAGCAACCCAGTTGATGTTAAAATTGCAACTGTGCATCCTTCCTGGTGCATGTGCAACAGAGCTATTTATAGCTACAAAAAGAAAGTGTGCTGATTGCCAGGTCAATGAAATAATAAAAATGTACATTGCTGTAGTACAGTATCTATTTTAAGTTAAATCACTAAAACCCCTTTTCTTTTCTAAAGATAGAAAAAGGAAGTAATATTCAAATTATATAATATACATTTACCTTAATTGCCTTGAATCTTGACACATCATTATCTGCAAACTGCTGTAAAATACGCCTGGCAGAAAATCCAAATGTACATAATCCATGTAATATGGGCTTGTCAAAACCTAGGAAAGAGAGAACACTGAGTTAGATACACGTTCCTTTAAAGTTTAAAAATCAAGTATAGTTAATTTAGGACTGTAAAAATGTCTTTAGACTGCAGTAGCATGAATTATACCATCTATTTTAAGAAACACAGTAGATATTTTTTAAAGAGTATTTCCTGGGAGGAAATTATAAAATAAAGAAAGAAAAAACAAAAAAAACAGGAAAAGAATGTGAAAGATCTGGAAACACAATTGTTTTGTTTAGTTTTGGTTGTAACCATGAAATCATCCAGGGTACTCTCAATATCCACATAGGTAGATGATCCTTCCCTACCTTTCAGTTCCTTGCTTTCTCTCCAACGACCTCAGGACACCCACCCTCATGGTCCTATCCTAGACCTCGCACTAGCAGGAACTTCCATCCACCATAATCTGAATTTCAAGTGCACTATTTTCTGAACACGTTTCCTACCTTTCCATATCCTTTGCATAAATGTAATAAATAACATGTTTAAAATGTTACTCAAACTACCAGTCATAAGTAGTAGTGTCTTTACATTATTTAGTTAATTAAATATCAAATAGCTAATATTTTTCATTGATACATATTATCGGCAGCTCACCCGCTAGACTAGCAAAGTTAGGATCAATGTGTAAGGGATTCCAGTCTCCACTGAGGCGGTACAAAGCAGCCTGTGGAGAAAGCATAAACATAAATAGAACTCAGTATTTTGTTAAAATAGATTAGATGAAAAATAGGAAGCATGGCCAGTTATTGGTATAAGCACTGTATCATAACGTACCTGAGGCTCTGATTTTAAAAATAATTATTCGTAACAATAAAGATTACATATAACGAAATGTGTTTGTAACACTTGCCACTAAAATCAGTGGGAGGGAAAAAAATGTAGAAAGGGAAGCCAAGAATTATATATGGGTAAAACACTGTTACTACTGCCTAAGGAGACTCACAAAAAGAAGTCAATCAGTCTACTGCCATTTATACACAGATAAGGTAAATGTTTATAGTCTGTTCTAAGCAAGCAAAATTTATGCCAGCTTTCTTATTGGGGTGTTTTAAATTGAAGCTTCTAAGACCACATAAGACATCGAAACATCAAAGACTTCTCACTAACTTTCATTCTGCTGGTACACTAAATCCTGAACATTAGTTCACCCTGCAAGAAAACTGACTGAACTGATAGCTTGCTATTATGATAAAAGTTCTGCTCAGTCCAGATATCCACATCACTAGTTTACTTAGATAAGGTAGGATTAGCAGTGTGGCCTGGATAACAATAGGGAAAAAGTCACCATACTTTCTGGCATTTAAACGGCACATTCTTCCAAGTTATAAAGCACTTTCCAGCACTGAAAGGAAGAAATTCACCAAACAGCTAATAGTAAGTGTATTTAATGTATCTGTAACCTTGACCCTTCTAGGTCAGCCTCAAGACTTCTTCCCTTTCTCATTAATTGCTGTGCTGTTTTCCAAAGACTACTGAAATGTTATGTGAAGACTAGCCATCTATTTTTAAAATTACTGATCGTTTATTACTTTTAAAATATTGATTATTTTAACAAGTTTTATTTATAGAAAATACTCTGTAATTCATAAGAAAACATGATTTTCTTTTTAATATGCTTTGCATAAATCCAATAAGCTCTTTTCCTTCCCCATCACTCCATATAATGATTCTATAGATTATTCACTTTCTCAATGACTCAATATTCTTTCTTTCACAAGTCTTCTTAATATAATGAAATCAAATAAGCCATTACTGAATACTGGTGACTTGCAAGATCCTATAAGAGATGCTAAGGAAGTAAATGATAATTTTTAAAAAGCACTTTATGTAATAAAATGTTAGCAAATATATACCATGATGTTGTATACAAATGAAAGAAAGACACATTTCAGGGCCTGAAACTGTGACAGGAAATTGTCAAACACATGCTAGATCATGGGATTTGGTATCAGGCAGATCTCGATTCAAAGCCAGCTCTACCATTAATGGGCAAGTTTCTTTACCACTCTAAGCCTCAATTTCTCATTTAGAAACATTTAGAGGCTAACAGAACTTACTCTCACAGAGTAGTTGGAAAAACATGGGATAAAGCTTACAAGGTATTATATTTGATACATAATACCTCAATAAATGTTAGTTATTTTTTAAAGATTATAGCAACAACATAAACAACCAAGTTTCTAAGATTAGTGCTAGTATTCTTATCCCACATATATCATTCCTGTAAATGAAAACAATGTTCTAAAGAAATATTAGTATGAAATATCTCACATTATTTCAATGATGGCATTGCTTTCTATAGATAACAGAGCTAGTTAAACAAAGATAAAAAAGGCTCATTATGAGAAATGACAAAAGCCAACTGACTGGATGTTTGACCCATTCAATCATAACACAAAATAAGCACTGTTCAATTAATAATGACAACTGCCAAAGCTTATCTTCTACATATTTTGAAGAAAAGGCATATTTCAGAAGGAAAGCTAAAAGTTTCTTTTGTTTCATTTCTGCCTAGAAATGTCATTATAAATAACAACCACCAAAAAGTAAGAAAAAGACAAATAGCTATATATTATATTGCATATTAAAAGTAGGTGGGAGGATAATCTCTATACAAGTAAACTATTTCTTAATTTGATTTTTTAAAATTGTACCATTAAGTTAAACTAAATGCTAAATAAATAGGCTCAGGAAACTAGTGCTTTCTAAGTCCTCATATCCTCCAAAAAAATATACAAATAACGAGAACAAATAAAACTACACAATGTCAAGCCTACAGTGCAACTATAAGACAGAGAACACTGCAAACTTCAAATTCTAGTGAGTCTTAATATAAACACCACTTTTATATCACTGCTAACTTTTGAGCACCCTCTGAAAGCTACTGCAAAGTGGCAGGGCTGGCGGCGTACAAAAGCAGTGCATGGAAGAGGGAAAAGGAAAATCACTCCCAGATAAATCCATCTTAAGGGCAAAAATACTGAAATGAATCCTGGAAGATTAGAGCACTGACTATAGTTAAAAGAATTAATAGTACACCAGCCTTCCAGTGGCAGTCTCAGAAAGGCATCACTTTCTGGGAGAAGAATATAAAACCGAGATATCCCCTTTGAAAACTGGATGGTGAAGAAAAAAAGAAGCAAGAGAGGAAATTAATGATCCTACAAGATTATTTATTTTTATTTTTTTAAATAAAACACCTCCCCACAGTGCTCCTTCTTTAAAGCCACCCACTAAAGAAACTGCCTTTTGCTACACAGAGAGAAAGGGCGATTTTGAATTAAGAATCTTGGAAACCATCCCAAACCGCAAAACGCACAGAGGTAAATTTTCTTTATCTATACAATGCTACCATAAAACTAAAACTGAAAATGCAAAACAAAACCTTTTAGCAAATGAATTGCACCACCCCCCCACCCCCCGAAATAAACAAACTACCAAACAGAAGAAAACTATAACAAAACACTCACGCATTTGGGGACGTGAAACAAACACTCTGAATCCAAAATCCAAAACCTAAGAAAATAAATGGATGACATACATGAAGAAATAAGTAAGTAATGATTACATTCAAGAAAGAAATTGAAAGAAAAAATCAAAATCATATAAGAAATGAAGACTAAATTATAAGGTACCCAAAGGAGAACACATTCAAATAAAAATGAAATAAGGGGATGGCAGAAAGGGCGGAAATGAACCATGAGAATGAAAATGAGATCAAGAAGGAACTAAAAAAGAACAGAAGAAAAGTAGTTGAAAGACATAAAAAGATCCAATGTACATATAAATGGAGTATCCAAAGAAAGAAAAACAAAATAATGAAAGAGAACTAATATTTAAAATTTTAATACTATAAAACTAAAAGACCCGAATATACATATTAAAAAGGCCCACCAGTATATAAAGAAGACTGACCTGCAACATGCAAGACTGAGACATATCCCAGCAAAACCATTAGACTTAAAAGACAAAAATAATCTTGAGGGCCTCAGGGTAAAGATCAAGTAACTTACAGGGGAAGATAATTAGATTGGCATCTGACTTTTCAAAGGCAACATACAAAGTAAGACAACAATGATGCACCATTTTTAAGAAATAAGATTTTATATCCAACAAAGCTGTCCCTTCAAGTATCTAGGGTAAATAGTTTTAAATATACAGAAACCGAGGCAACACTATACACATGAGCCCTTCTTGGGGTACCTTCCACACAAGGAGCTTCATCCAACTAAGAGCTGACTAAGAAGCTTTGGCAAAAGGGTTGACATATTCAATTGCAAATATAAAACTGAAAGATGCAGAAAAGTGGAAATAATATATAAATGTTAAATGCTCTAAACAATAAAAATAATACATCCCCCAAAATGGGAACAATAAGAGGGGAAAAAGGAAGTAAAATAAGCTCTTTTGACTGTTATACAAGAAACAAATGAAGTCAAGGGACAGCAATAAAAACTAAAAAACTAGACAGTCGTGGATTAAATGGGAAAATGAGGCACTAAGGGCTTTAAAAAAGGCATATACGACTTTTGCTTCTGGCCATAATATGGGACCTGGAATGGACTTACTCTTCCACCAAAAACAACTAGAAAAATTATAAAGAAAAAGGTGGGGGTTACCGCTGCTCCTAGACATTGGAAAGCAGGCAATGCAGGACTACAATTCTTTACAGAAAAGAAGCAAACAAGATGAGCTCTACAACTGTGCCGCTTCCTTCTGACAGCAGCTCCCAGAATGCAATTCAGAAATCTCAAACATAGCAAAGGGGTCTCATTGAGTTACAAATATAGATTAGAATTCTGAAAGGATGATGCAGCTGAATTTGTGTGTACTGAAGAGGAGGAAGTTACACAGAAAAATAACTCCAGAAATCTAAATGGAGGTCTCACTGAAGGCCATAAAAAAAGGTCCTGGAAGATGACACACCACATGAAGAAAGAGGCCATGTGGGGAAGATTCAAAGCACCCCACCCAATAGCTAGCACTAAAACCCCGGATATGCAAAAGAAGCCATCTTGGAACCTTCCAGCCCTGCCCAGCTGCCATCTAAAAGCAGATACACCATTTGTAGCAGAAGCCCTGCCCAGCTGCCATCTAAAAGCAGACACACCATTTGTAGCAGAAGCCCTGCCCAGCTGCCATCTAAAAGCAGCTACAACATTTGTAGCAGAAAGATCACCCAGTCAGCCCAGAGTCTTGGAAAATAATACATCATTGTCAAAAAAAAAAAAAAAAAAAAAAAAAAAAAAAAAAAACAGGTAGTAGTTATAAATGTATGGTCATTTTTTTGGTTTCTCAATGATTTGTTTTTGATTCCCAATGATTTATCTCAAACTTTCACCCACAAACAATCAGTGAAGTGAAGGTGACACATACTGGAAACTAAAGACAATGGGTACTGTGGCAGCCTAGACAAAAAGTTCAAAGGAGCCTTCTGGAGCTGCAAGTGGGACCTCGAACATGGCTGTCAGCAATACCTCTCACAGATTCTGAGACCAGAGGATGTACAAGAAGTTTTTTCTTTTACAAGTTGACAATTGGTGTATCATACTGTGATCGTTTAGTAGAAGCAGAATTATAAAAAATTATGATAATATTCTAGTGAAACTAAATTAAATGCTGGGACTCTTCTGGATGAGATGAATGCTTGTGTTGCTTTGATTCTTAATGACTTTACATGAGTTCTTTATGGTCCTAAAGGTCCAAATAAAAATAAGAGAGAAAGAACACTCTAGGAGATATGACTTGGTATTTGCAGCATCTGGAATGCAATCAGTCTCTGCATCTAAAATACAGAGTTGATCAGCAGTTCACTTTAGATGATCCCATCAGATAGTACGCACTTCCTGGCAGTTATGTGCAAGTGACTCAGATGGTCCAACCAGCATCCATGATCTTTCTAATAGATTCGTGGCCCCACAAAGGGGTGTTCTAAATCTGCGAAGATCTCCCGCTGGAAGACCTGTTTTTGAGCCTAGGTCTGTTTTCAGTTCAAGATGACAGTAATTGTAACAAAGAATTATATTTTACTGGACACTAGCACTGATACGCCAAATATTAACTTTACTTAATAGGATATGTTTAGTATAAGATATGTATCTGGGGAAACCATGGATATTTGTTCTCATTTTCCTCAAATACAAAGCCTGACATCTGATATTTACTTATTGTTTGGTCTTTCTAGATTATTGCAGTGGAATTGTCTATTAATAATTATGAAAAACTACAAAGTACACTTGTATTGTCATACTCATTTGTTTTGTTATGTTTTGTTTTGAGACAGGGTCTTGCTCTGTTACCCAGGCTGCAGTGCAATGGTGCAATCATAACTCACTGCAGCCTCGATTTTCCAGGCTCAAGTGATCCTCCACCTCAGCCTCCTGAGTAGCTGGGACAATAGGCGTATGCCACCATGCTCAGCTAATTTTTTATTATTATTACTTTTAGTGGCGACAAGGTTTTGCTGTGTTACCCAGGCTGGTCTCAAACTCCTGAGCCCAAGCAATTCTCCCACATCAGCCTCCCGAAGTGCTGGGATTTAAGGTGTGAACCACTGTGCGGGTCTGCCATACTTGTTTGAAGATGAAGAAACTTTCCTCAAGACATTATAAACAGACATTTCAGAAGTGATACTGGTAGAGTTAAAAATATATAGCTGCCAGTTTTCTTAATGATTGAAAAGTTACTAAGTTAATATAAATACCTAACATAAAGTTTATGTATAATGGCATAATTTTTCCTCATTTCCATTTCTCTTAAAGATCTGCCCATGCACAATCATCCTACACTAGTCTCTAATGTGAATGCTCTAATTCTTACCCCTGATACACACGTCATGCTCTTCTCCTCTCTTACACTCCATCATTACTTCTTAACACACTGCAAGCCCTACATATCCGGAGAGAGAACAACCCATATACCATCTCAGCAAAGTCCCATTTTTACTACTGAACCCTTCTATATGTCATTCCCTAATGTGTATCCCTTCTCTGAATGTCTGTTACACTTATACTACAAATCAAAGCCTTGTATTTAAACATTCATTGCTTGGAATAGGTACCCTAGTTATTTCAGACATCTACATCTTGAGTATCCAAGTGTTCCTTCCATTCCTTGACAATAGATGACATTTCTTCTAAGTGACTTGTATTTCTTATAGCATGGATCCAATTTCAGATGTCCCACAAATTCCCTGAAATTTACAACAAAGTTTTATGCAAAATGTTTTTCAGGGAACTGGTATATAGCTTTCGGCATATTTTCTAATTATCATGCAATACAAAATGGCCAAGAACCTCTGCCAAATGATGAGTGCCCATTATTCACACAAAAAATATTGTTGATTTAAAAACTGTCTTTTGTCATGCAGCAAACTATTAAAACCTACCTCAAAACTAACAAAAAGTTTTAGTCATCTGGAAAAAAAAAAAAAAAGAAAGAAAGAAAACCTCTCTACTTACTGTGTGTAGAAATTCAAACCTTGGAAACTATTCAGCTTTTATTTACAGCAGACACATTTTTTACTTCAGTATAATAAAGAGGTATTTCTTGGGTTTTCTAAACCATGAAACCATGAGCCTTTTCTGTTTTTTAGTACTCTAACAGAATTAGTTTCTTAATTAAGCCTTATGTAAACATAAATATGAGTGCATTCTTAAGAAATTGATAAGAAACCGTAATGGATGGAAAAAATATTTAAAGGCAAGAATAAAGCAATGTTCCCTCCATCACCTGATTATATGGTACAGAAAAAAAATTACATATGCACTAACTTTAAGTCTCTCTGGCTCATGAGATTACATTTCTATTTGCTAGGAAACATAAGTCCTGCGAAGTTTTCATAGCAAACATACCAAAATTATTTTTTTAACTTTTAAGTTCGGGAGTACATGTGCAGGATTCTTACACAGGTAACTGTGTGTCATGGGGATTTGTTGTGCATATTATTTAATTACCCAGGTATTAAACCTACTACCCATTAGTTATGTTTCCTGATCCTCTCCCTCCTCCTATCCTCTACCCTCCGGTAGGCCCCACTGTGTGTTGTTCTCCTCTAAAATACAACCAAAAAAAAATTTTTAAGTGAACTTTATGAACAATCTGTTGTTATTACATGCTCACACACTGCATTACTCCAGAGGTTTAAGGATTTTATGCTATATCTGCATGGTTACTCTGCTGGCCATCTTAGAGAAGAATCTTGAAGTCTCTCAAAAATAAACTTACTTTTCTCACTTTTATGGTTGCTTTTTGCTTCTTAAACAAATTTTTCTATGCTCACAGAATTTGTGAACTGACAGGACATTTTATCTCCTTCACCAGAAAACAAATTTTTTATGTCAAACAAAAAAGATTAAATCACCTACTGCTTCTAAGATGCTTTATTTGCCTGTCCTTTAAACTTGGTATAAAATAATCTGCTTCCAAGCAGTGTGGCATTGCTTTCTTTCCCCAAGAGGAAAGGATGACTAATACTTGCCTTTTAACTATTTTTTATCCTGCACTTACTCTGAGGCTTTCATGAAATTCTTCACTCTTAAAGTGGGCAGCCTCTCCAAAGAAAGTACTCCATTACCAACAACATACAATGCTTTTTAAATGGACTCATAAAAAACCATTTTATATTTTATTTTGGTATCTAGTGGGAAAACATTAATAACTAAAAATTTACAAAAAATAACTTGCAATCACAGGAAACATGTCTTTATGTTTATTATGTTGAACAGGCCCTACTTTTTAGATGCATAATGTTATACGGTATCAGAGTTACAAATTAACAAATGTCATCAACCAGATGGATTTATCATTTTTCAAAAATACAATCTTACCTGATTAAGAGAAGTGGTATCTGTAAGTACAGCATCAGGAGGTCTGTTAGGTATGGCTACAGCTACCTACAACGAAGACACGACATGTTAAATCTTCAATGCAAATTATCATTATTCTCTTTAACCAAACTAACATTTGATACACAACCATGTTTCAATACAATAAACTCTGCAAACTGGATAAAAGAGCTTTAAAAAAAAATTCATGTTCAAGAAATAATGATATTTAAAATTTCATAACTCCTAACTTCATCTACACTATGATTTGTCTGAAATGACCTTTTTAAATGTAAAGAATTATGTAATCAGATTCGTCCTCCAGGCCACAATGAAGAAAAAGTTAAGGACAGTTTTTCCCTATGTAAAAGATGAGAACAACTACAAGAATTAGACATACAATTCACATCTAAATTGATTCAGTCTTTAAAACTGGTCTTTTAAATCCTTGCATATTTTAATTTGCCATCTTAACAACAGTCAGTTACCAAAAATATTTGAATTATTATGATCCCTTAATGCCAACACTTAAAACTCCTTTTTGATGAAAAGTTTGCAACATCTACAACGTAAGTATCTGAGTGCCAGTTTATGGTTGATTTAAACCAAAGTAAACATAAAAAATTCAAGTAGCTAATATCTACTTTTCAATAATTTATAACAGAGGCAAAATTTTATTATTCATTTACTCTCAATTAGGTAAATTTTCCACAATAAAGTTTTTATCCTTTTAAAGAGTTAATCAAGCCTGTAATCCCAGCACTTTGGGAGGCCGAGACGGGAGGATCACGAGGTCAGGAGATCGAGACCATCCTGGCTAACACAGTGAAACCCCGTCTCTACTAAAAAATACAAAAAATTAGCCGGACGAGATGGCAGGCACCTGTAGTCCCAGCTACTCAGGAGGCTAAGGCAGGAGAATGGTGTGAACCCGGGTGGCGGAGCTTGCAGTGAGCTGAGATGTGGCCACTGCACTCCAGCCTGGGCGACAGAGAGAGACTCTGTCTCAAAAAAAAAAAAAAAAAGAGTTAAGAAATCTGTGATTTTTCATTACTAAAATGCCATGCTTATATATATTCCCAAACTTATCCTCACAAACTCCCCACACCCAAAAACATAAAAAAAGATCATGGGGGAAGCTGCTGCTTCTAAAAACAAACAAAAGGCAGCCTGCTGTTTTTCAAAAATCCTTGCATGAATTACACTCCTTTGCTTCAGTTGTATCCAGTGTATTTTGCAGGTTTTATTTATATATTTATTTTCAATGCATTCTACTAGGTTTTGGAGGACCTGACTTCAATCTATAGGTCCTGAGCAGTCTTCTAAAATTTCTGAGTACCAAGAGTTCTCTGTACCTGTCTTGATTCTGAGGGCAGCCTGATTAAAAATAAATAAATGAAAATTAAAAATTAAAAAATTTTGAGTACCTTTTATTCCACAAAATCCATTGTATGCCATGTATACAAAGAGCATTTAAGATGGACAGTGCTGCCATGGTAGTTATTACTGTTAACAGACTAGAAACTCGTTTATGGCACAGGGCTTCACCATGACTTGATATCATCTCTGATTTTTTTCTCAAAGCAACAAGTGATACTTGTGACAAGTGCTCAGAGAATGGTATCTAGTTTAGATTATTTTCTGCTCTACAATAATTCATTATTGCCCAATATTAAAAAGAACATACAGGGAGCCCAAGGTGGATAGGACACCTGAGGTGAGGAGCTCGAGAGCAGCCTGGCCAACATGGTGAAACCCCATCTCTACTAAAAAGACAAAAATTAGCCAGGCATGGTAGTGGGCGCCTGTAATCCCAGCTATTTGGGAGACTGAGGCAGGAGGATCACTTGAGCCCAGGAGGCAGAGGTTGCAGTGAGCTGAGATCGTACCACTGCACTCCAGGCTGGGCGATACAGCGAGACTCCATCTCAAAAAAAAAAAAAGAACATACAGTTAAAAAGGAAAAACAAATAGCATGTTATATTTACTTCATCTAATACAGCCTCAGACTTGTATTATTTTACCCTTTCTAAAATAACATCTTCACTAAAAGCTTACAAGTTTTAAGAGTGAATATAACATTTCCAAGCTTTTCATTCAGACAATGTCACTGCATGTTTGTGCAGTGCACAACTTGCCTTAGGGTTCTTAAGAACTCATAATTTGCTACCGGTGAATAGATACAACCTCACATAAATCATACTCAGTTAATACCTGTCCAGGTGATTTTTTCACATCCAAGCAGTAAGTGAGCACAATTGTTTTTTTAAATGTGGGCCCGGGACATTGTTTTCATATAGTATTGATCAATATTAATTTTTCAAACAGCTTTACTGACTCAATACACATATAATTCGCCCATTTAAAATGTAAAATCCAGTGATTTTTAGTATATTCGCAGAGCTGTCCAACCATCACCAGAATCAACTTAAGCACATTTTCATGTCCCCAAAAGAAAACCTATATTCATCAGCAGTCACTCTCTATTGTCTCCTTTCTCCTCCAGCCCCTGGCAACCTCTAATCTACTTTGTGACTCTACAGATTTGCCTATCCTGGGTATTCCACATAAATACAGTATATGGTCACTTGCTATCAATCTGAAGAACTCTCTTTAGTATTTCTTGTAAGGCAAGACTGCTAACAACAAATCCTCTCAGTTTTTGTTGTCCAGAAATGTCTTTATTTTGCATTCATTTTGGAAAGATCATTTTGCTGGTTATAAAATTATTGGTTTTTTTTTTTTTTTTTTTTCCTTTCAGCACTCTGAATACATTAGCCTACTATCTTTTGACTTCCATTGTTTCTGATGAGAAGTCAGAGGTCAGCTCTTAATCTTATTGGGGTTCCTTTGTAAGTAATGAGTCATTTTTTCTCTCATTTTCAACATTTTCTTTTTGTTTCCGGCTTTCAACACTTTTACTACAATGAAGAGAATATGGATCTCTTTAAACATATAATCTATTTGGAGTTGACTGAGCTTCTTGGATGTATAATGTTTTTCATAAAAAGCCATTATTTCTTCAAAATTTTTTTCTGCTCCTTTCTCTCTATCTGACACACCCATTATGTGAATGTTAGTGTGCTTAATGATACTCCACCTTTCTCTAAGGCTCTTCATTCTTTTTCCTTCTCTTCACTGTGGTTCTCTCTGTTCTTTAGTTTGTATAATCACTATCAATCTATCTTTAAGCTTTCTTGATTCTTTCTTCTGTCAGCTCAAATCTACATTTGGCCCTTCAACAGTAAATCTGTCATTTCAGTTATTATACTTTCAGCTCCAAAACTTCTATTTGGGTCTTTGTAATAATTTATATATATTTAGTAACATTTAAGCATGGTTTCCTTTAATTCTTTGAACATAATTATAGCAGATGTTTTGAAGTCTGTCTACTAAGTCCTCTCAAAGGCAGTTTCTGTTCCTGTTTGTTTTTTCCCTCTATGCATCACACTCTCCTGTTTCTTCCATGTCTAATAATTTTTTGTTGCTAACTGGGAATTCCAGATAATAGATTATAACAACTCTAGACACTAATCCCCCACCCCTTCCACGGCTTGTTGCTATTGTTTATTTATTTAGTAACTTAGCTAGACTCTTACATGTGAGTCTATTCTCCCAACAATGTA
Organism: Piliocolobus tephrosceles; assembly: GCF_002776525.5. Classification (NCBI taxonomy): domain Eukaryota; kingdom Metazoa; phylum Chordata; class Mammalia; order Primates; family Cercopithecidae; genus Piliocolobus; species Piliocolobus tephrosceles. The sequence continues at coordinate 170,298,865 of NC_045437.1, forward strand.
CAGCCTCTGATATTGCTCCTCAGAGGGTGCGCCTTGAGTCTGTGCAGTCACCCTAGGATGACACTGGTTTTAGCAGGACTCCCTTTGACTGTCTCTCTTTGGTCTTTCTATTAAACTGTCTGCCTCTTTTGGTATCATACCCAGTTGTTAGGTTCCATTAATTGCCAGATGACTGTTCTATTTCTTTCAACAGGGTCCTGGGATATAAATTGTTCAACAATCTAATCCAATTAAATTCAAGTCTCTTTGCAAGGGTAGTCATTGAGGCCAGTCTTTGAGGTTTGTTACAATCCCAGAAGGGCTTTTCTTAGCTATCTCTTTCCCTGGTTCTTTCTAGTAAACGTCTAGCTAGGCTACACTTTAGCTTCTGCTGTTACGGAACTACCAGCCTTCTCTTAATTGCTTATCACTACAGTCACAACTTGTTTTTGAGGGCATCCTTGAGCTTGAAATTCCAAATACTCAGTTACAAAAAGAGTCTATTTCCTTGAGAAGAGGATCAGAGCTTTGTGTTACTACAGGCTTCCTCTCCCTCTAGGCAGAACTTCTGCAGGAATGGTGACATACTTCTCTCCAAGTGATACACTTGCTTTACAAGAATGAAGCAGGGCAGGTGTAGTAGCTTCTGTTCTTCTCAGCTGGCTCTCCAACCATGGAACCTCCATGCTACAGGAAAGCTAGGGGCAAGTGCAATCAGGGCCCCAGTATTCTTAGCCTGCCACAGGTAGGGTAAAGTTTCCACTCTGTAAGTAGGGGCCGGATGGAGAAATAGAGTCTCACAAGTCAGTCACTTTTACCTGAAATAGAGCATCTGCAATTCAGAGCTAGTGAGAAGGATAAGAAAAGTTAATAGCCTGCCCCTCCTGGGAAGACAGCATGGCAGAGGTCTCCTGCATTCTTGGCTGCAAACACCTGGGGTATACTTTCTGTCATGCTCAGCCAGGAGAGGAAGAACAAAGGGAGGGGTTGTGGCTTAAATGCCACACAGTCTCACTGTTCTTACCAAAATACAATAGATTTTCTTGAATAAATGTTTCTTTGCTTGCTCTATACCCTTAGGACAATTTCCAGAGACGTTAAATAGCTGTGTTTTAAAATAACTTTTTACATGTCATGGTTGTTTCACTGACAGGGAAGTTCAAGGAGCTTCTTATGCCACCATTCCAGAAGTCTTTTCCCAATACTGCTTTAAATAATACTTTATTTACTACAGAAGAATATTCACTACAGTATAATCTTATTGCCACAAATAATTTAAAGGTAAAGCCAGATTAATGTGAAGTCCAAATTATTAAATATTGTTAGGAAAAAATGTTTTTAGAATCTGAGAACAAAAGAATAACCAGAATTATCTTGCATAAGAGAAATACTTAAGTCTGTTAATAAATGAAGGTTTTAATCCATATAAGGATCACTTGTGTTCAATTTTTCTAAAAACTTTTGGGATCTGCAAAGATTGTACAAGAAAATAACAAATATTCCCACAATTATTTCAGATACATTATACTTAACTCAGCAAGACTTTTCTATATATAAAATACGTTGTATATAGAATACATAAACACGAACAGCACTTTGAATTCAAGGACTGCACTCTAATTCAAAGTACTGATTACCAAGTCTCTACACTGTAAGATTACATAGATGGTAATATAAGATCAATATACAGTTGACCCTTAAACAATGTGTGGCTTGGGAGCACCGAATATGCAGTCAAAAATTCACATATAACTTTTGACTCCAATAACATGAACCATCAATTGACACATATTTTGTGTTATATTATTATATTCTGTATTATTACAATAAAATAAGCTAGGAAAATGGCTGCTGCCTCGTCTGAAATCAGCACATTCCATGGAGGAAGGAGTCCTGCTTTGCTGCATCGTCTATCCCAGGGTGTAATGTTGGTAAAGGAGTAACTCTAGCATTTGTACAACGCTCCCTAGGACTCCTGCAGCCGTCGACCAAGCCCAGGGACGTCATTGAATCTGGAGTTTCCTGGGGCCTTGTTTTGAAAAAGACTTGACATACACATAGAAAGAAAAGCATAGAAATAAATGTTCACTTGTCTCTGCGAAAAAAAAATAATAATAATAATAAACTAGGAAAAAGAAAATGTCACGAAAATCATAAAAACATGAAAGAATATTTACTATTCAGTAAGTGGAAGCAGATCATAAAGGTCTTCATCCTCATCATCTTCACACTGGGTAGGCTGAGGAGGAGGAGGAGGAAGAAGAGGGGTTGGTCTTGCTGTGCCAGGGGTGGCAGATGTATAAGAAAATTTGCCTATAAGAGGGCTCATGCAGTTCCAACTCATGCTGTTCAAGTCTCAATTGTATAGATAAGAATCCTTAACTACACATATATTTTGCTTACAAAGCCATGGCTTACCTTGACTTTGTCTGATGTCCGTTTTCCACCAAAGCCTCCAGAGCCAACAAGAAAGAGAGAGAACTGATTGTGGCATATAAGTTCCTTCTCAGAATAAGAATAGACTGAAAAGTAAATAAAAGAAAAAATAAAAGAAGTTACTACCAAAAGACATAACTAGTTAACCAAGATAGCTTCAACAATTCCTGTCAAGGTTTCAAAAACAAAATCCAATTACTGAAAGAGTTCTAACATGTAAAGGTGTCCAAGTTTGGATTACAAAGCATTCATTTTAATCCATTCATACCAGATTCTGAAAGGCAGAGAGAAGAGGAGTTTCAAAAATCCTTTCTTAACTATGAAATAGCAGTTCTTTCACTTTTCTTAAGGCTCTCCAACTGCTATTCAGATTCCAATTATTTCCACCTTAAACATTTCAAATAATCCCACTACCTGTACTTAACCACACTTGAACTTACAAACATTCTGCCAAAACAGTCAAGAAGAGCATGGAGAGGAAATAAGTGGGAATGAAGGTATAAGCCACATGAGGGCAGGATCATGGCTGTTCTGCTCACTCTTTATTTTCCCATCAACTAGACTAGTTCCTGTGCAGAAAAAAGGGCACCTATAAGTGTTTATTAATTAATAAATCAGTGAATAAATGATATGAGTGAGCAAGTGAGCAAGTAATGAATAAGACAGCTGTCCCTCTATTTACTAACTTCCTAGGGACAGATTATTACCTGTTTCATATCTAGCTCAACAAATGTAGAAATATGATTTTAAATTGCATACTAAAGAAAAATCTAATTATAACCAAAAATAAGGAAAGGCATGTCAATGTATTTCAAGTAAGATTTTTATTTTTATCACACAGGCAATTGAATAACTAATTTCACCTATACTTTGTCTACAAATTCTAATATACTAAGGACCATTACCAAGTTGTATTTCAATTAATGGAACAGATCAAGAGAGAACAGTAAAAATTAAAGCAATGTTTCTGCAGGACTTTTTTTTTTTTTTGGTATATTACATTTGGTACAATGGTGAGAAGACTAAAAGAGAACTGGGAGTATAGTAGCCAAGTGTTGGCCAACATCTGGAATGACAAGTATGAAAACCTAAAAAGAGAAGAGAAAGGAAGAGAAAAAGGAGGAGCAGAAAGATAAAAACATACATAATGTTTAAGAGCATCAAAAACGTTCTCAATTGATTATTAAGCAAAAATAAAGTTCCAAAACAGCATATACAGTATAACCTCCTACGTATTTACAACAAAAATGATAAACTTATATTCCAAATATTAAATAATGTCAAACTTTATACTGTTCTTAGTTTCCAAAATTACTGACAACAAATATCTACTTTTTTGTTCTTAAACTTTAAAACTTGCAAATTTTAAATTTATAAATCTAAATTTAATTTTTAAAATTTAATTTTTAAAATTTACAAACTTTAAGCATCATATCTTTATCTGATGTTTAATTACTAGTATTTCAACATTTATTAAACTACTATAATCTTTTTTCCCCACTGCAAATAAAATGTGGCTGTGGTGTTTAAACCACATCATAAGTTCAAGTCTAGAAACTTATAAAAGCGTAAGTCTAGGAGCCTAACTACCATTTATAAGAATAATTCAGTGGTCAAATATGTTCCAAGGTCCAAATAGCTAACACATTAAAGAATATCTAAAATACAGCCTAACTGTCAAGTGAGGACTATCTAATATTCCTTCCTGCCAAAAACATAACTCCAGCAAGCTTAATTCTCCTCTACATTATCAATACCCTTGTGCTTTCTCACATTTCTCACCCTTGTGCTTTGATTATGTTGTTTTAAATCCAATGAAATGCCTCACCCTTCCCAGCCTGAGCCCAGAAATTCCCCTCCTTCTTCATTTTTCTTAGAGTTTAAAAATGCTTATCTTGTTTTCTTACAAATTGGAAAACAAATACTAACTTATTAATCAACTTCTATGGTGAAGTATTATGTCATACACAAAGCCTATCAATCTAATAATATTATAAGAATTGTAAATAAATTACCATCCATAATAATCACTACACCGGATCCTTTATCTAGGACATCAGCAACAATTGCTTCACATTTTAATTTTCCTAGAAAGAAAAGTAAAAGAAATACAGTGTCTTAAAAACCAAAGATTACTATAAGCTGTGAAAGAATTTAATAGCATTTCCACTGTAAGCTCAGCAAAACTAAAAAACTATGGTTTGAAATAATGTTCCTGAACAACAGATGCTGGAGAGGATGTAGAGAAATAGGAACACTTTTACACTGTTGGAAGGAGTGTAAATTAGTTCAACCACTGTGGAAGACAGTTGGCGATTCCTCAAGGATCTAGAACTAGAAATACCATTTGACCTAGCAAACCCATTACTGGGTATATACCCAAAGGATTATAAATCATGCTGCTATAAAGACACATGCACACGTGTATTTATTGCAGCACTATTCACAATAGCAAAGACTTGGAATCAATCCAAATGTTCATCAATAATAGACTGGATAAAGAAAATGTGGCACATATACACCATGGAATACTATGCAGCCATAAAAAAGAATGAGTTCATGTCCTTTGCAGGGACATGGATGAAGCTGGAAACCATCATTCTCAGCAAACTATCACAAGATCAGAAAACCAAACACCACACGTTCTCACTCGTAAGTGGGAGTTGAACAATGAGATCACATGGACACAGGGAGGGGAGCATCACACACTGGGGTCTGTCAAGGGGTGGGAGGAAGGGGAGGGATAATATTAGGAGAAATACTTAATACAGGTGATGCGTTGATGGGTGCAGCAAACCCCACCATGGCACGTGTATACCTGTTTAAGAAAACTGCACGTTGTGCACATGTACCCCAGAACTTAAAGTATAATAAAAATAATAATGTTCCTGAACTCACTAGAAAAAATAATTCAACATTAAAAGCAGTCAGAATACCTGAATTACTAAATTTCAAACATCAATATTTCATACATTAGATTTTTTAAAATAACCATTGGCAATGTCAAGGATCCCTCTTGGTCTCTTTTGACCCTGTTATTCAACAAACATTTGTTGAGCATACAACCAATACCATTTACCCCATTTTTTCTTAAATTTCTATTCAACACAGTACTGTAAGTCCTACCCAGAGCAATGAGGCAAGAAAAAAAAATTTTTTTTAAAGACATCCAAATAGGAAAAGAAGTCAAATTATCTCTCTTCACCAATGATATGATTCTATACCTAGAAAACACTAAAGACTCCATCTACCAAAAGGTTCCTAGAACTCATATAATGAGTCAAGTAGAAGTTTCAGGATACAAAATCAATGAACAAAAAAAAGAGTAGCATTTCCATACACCAATAATATTCAAGTTGAGAGCCAAATCAAGAATGCAATCTCATTTACAATAGCCACAAAAAAAAAAAAAAAATCTAGGAATACATCTAACCAAGGCGGTGAAAGATCTCTATAGGAGAACTATAAAACACTGCTGAAAGAAATCACAGATAACACAAACAAATGGAAAAACATTCCATACTCATGGGTTGGAAGAATCAATTATTGTTAAAATGGTGGTACTATTTAAAGCAATCCGCGGATTCGATGCTGTTCCTATGAAACTACCAATGTCATTTTTTACAGAATTAGAAAAAATTATTCTAAAATTCATATGGTACCAGAAAGAGCCAGAATAGTCAAAGCAATCCTAAATAAAAAAAACAAAGCTGGAGGTATCACATTACCTGACTTGAAACTATACTATAAAACTACAGTAAACCAAAACAGCATGGCACTGGTACAAGAAAAGTCCAGTGGAAAAGAACAGAGAACCCAGAAGTAAATCCACACACCTACAACCATCTGATCTTTGACAAAGTTGACAAATATAGGGAATGGGGAAAGGACTCCCTATTCAATAAACGGTGCTGGGATAACTGGCTAGCCATATGCAGAAAAATGAAATTAGACTCCCACTTTTCATCATATACAAAAATTAACTCAAGATGGATTAAATATTTAGATGTAAGACCTCAAAGTACTAAAATTCTAGAATAAAACCTAGGAAATACCATTCTGGACATCAGCCTTAGGAAATAATTTATGGCTAAGTCCTCAAAAGCAATTACAACCAAAACAAACATTAACAAGTAGGACCTAATTCAACCATGAACAGAGTAAACAGACAACCTAAAGAATGAGAGAAGATATTCTCAAACTATGTATCCAAGAGAGGTCTAATATCTAGAATCTATGAGGAACGTAGTTCAACAAGCAAAAAACAAATAATCTCATTAAGAAATTGGCAAAGGTTCAACCATTATGGAAAACAGTATGGCAATTCCTCAAGGATCTAGAACTAGATGTACCATATGACCCAGCCATCCCACTACTGGGTATATACCCAAAGGATTATAAATTATTCTACTACAAAGACACATGCACACGTATGTTTATTGCGGCACTATTCACAATAGTAAAGACTTGGAATCAACCCAAATGTCCATCTGTGACAGACTGGATTAAGAAAATGTGGCACATATACACCATGGAATACTATGCAGCCACAAAAAAGGATGAGTTTGCGTCCTTTGTAGGGACATGGATGCAGCTGGAAACCATCATTCTTAGCAAACTATCACAAGAACAGAAAACCAAACACCGCATATTCTCACTCATAGGTGGGAACTGAACAATGAGATCACCTGGACTCGGGAAGGGGAACATCACACACTGGGGCCTATCATGGGGAGGGGGAAGGGATTGCACTGGGGAGTTACACATGATATAAATGATGAATTGATGGGTGCTGATGAGTTGATGGGTGCAGTACACCAACATGGCACAAGTATACATATGTAACAAACCTGCACGTTATGCACATGTACCCTAGAACTTAAAGTATAATAAAAAAAAAAAAGAAAAAAAAAAAGAAATTGGCAAAGGACATGAACAGACACTTCTCAAAAGAAGACACACAAGTGGTCAACAAACAAAAAAAATGCTTCACAACACTAATCATCAGAGAAATGCAAATCAAAACCACAATGAGACACCATCTCACATCAGTCAGAATGGCTATTACTAAAAAGTCAAAAAAATAACAGATGCTGGTGAGTCTGCAGATAAAAGAGAACATTATTTACACACTGTTGGAGAGAATGTAAATTAGTTCAGCTACCATGAAAAGCAGTCTGGAGATTTCTCAAAGAACTTAAAACAGAACTATCATTTGACCCAGCAATCTCATTACTAGCTATATACCCAAAGGAAAAGAAATCATTCCACCAAAAGGACACATGCACTCATATGCTCACTGCAGCACTATTCACAATAGCAAAGACAGGGAATCAATCTAGGTGCCCATCAATGGTGAAATGGATAAAGAAAATGTGGTACATAGATACCACAGAATACTACACAGCCATGAAAAAGAACAAAATCATGTGCTCCACAGCAACATGGATGCAGCTGGACATCATTATCCTAAGCGAAGTGATGCAGGAACAAAAAAACAAATACCACATGTTTTCACTTATAAATGGGAGCTGAACTCTGGGTACATGTGGACATAAAGATGGGAACAACAGACAATGGGGACTACTAGAATAGGGAAAGCAAGACCTGAACAACTACCTGTTAGGTACTATGCTCACCACCTGAGTGATGGGATCTTTCATATCCCAAACCTCAGCATCACACAATACACCCATGTAACAAATCTGCACAGGTACCTCTTACATCTAAAATAAAACTTAAAATTACGTTTTAAAATAATAAAGTTTTATAAAACCAAAAAAAAAAAAAAAAACCAGACAGAAAAGAAAGTACTGCTGTGAGGTTTCCTTCACTCCTTCTAGTGGTTATTTTTAACATGATGAGGGTAAGTCAGCCTATGTCACTACCACTATAGCCAACAAACGAGCCATTAAGAGATGTTGCTATCAGTCTCCTGATGCTTGACACCCTATGCCTCATCAATTGCTGTGTTTTATAAACAGTAGTAGACTATAAACAGTAGTCGTGACCTTGGTTTCCTGCAGTTTAAAAGGTTCCAAACCACAAGCCTATCATATTTTAAACATTCACATTTACTAGTAAATGTTAAAACTACTTAAAGAAAATGCACAGGCTCTACTGAGAAAAAATAATTCATGAGAAATATAACTTGAGGCTAAGGAGGTAAAAAAATTAAAAAGTTATTCTCTACACCTTCCTATTCACATCACTGTTCAGTTATAAACACTCTGGAGTATACATCTAATCTCTCTTTTCGTATTTTAAAATCCTTAATAGCAGAAACCTATCTTACACATTTCTACTTCCCTTATAACAATGGTTTCCAAGTGGATCCATAGGGCTGGTTACACATGAAACCCTAGTCACTGTCACCAACACCACCACCCCACCACATACATACATGCACACATACACACACATACACAAACACACACACAATTTCCAAGGTTGGGATTGAGAATCTACATTTTACTTAAATTAACAGGTAATATAATGTAATAACTCGGGTGATTTTTATATGCTGCCAGGTTAGAAAATTACCTACTACCTAATACTGTGCCTTGCAAATACTGGGTATCCAGCAGATACTTGATCAATGCACAATCACCACAAAGTGTACTGTTTCACATAAAAAGAGCTGTTTTGAAAACTTATGCTATAATGCTTACACTGAAATAAAGCTATGCAGCTTCAAGTAATAAAAATCTCATAAATTTTTTAGAAAAAATAAAAAGGTTTAAGAAAAATATTCAAGTAGGATTCTACCTACTTGCTGACTTCTACATTGTATAATGTGAAATGACAAATATTAACAAAACATTCCTTTTTGTATTCTACAACCTTATATGACCAGTATATAATTAGACAACATTCAAACATCAAAATAGAGAAATAAATATATCAAATTTATAAATAAAGAGATTTACTAAACAAGATATTATCGAGAAAAGTAAAAATGATTATTAAAGCAGACTTGTTTTTATTTTCTCCAAAACAAAATAGAAAAAAAATGAATTACAAGAAATTCTGTTATCTTTTAACATTGTTTGCTTTATGCAAATCGGTATAGATACCCGAGAAAAGAACAATAATCCTAAGAACCGTAACAGATTATACATAATCACTAAGTTTAGAGCACACACACGAATGTTCCTTTCAGTTGTTAATAACACATACATCAACAGAGATAAATTATGAAATAAATTTTTAAGACTATTAAAGGACAAAGCTTAAGGTGACCAAAACAGGTACTAGTTAACATCAATCTACTCTAATGGCTCACATGCGCATAATAATTTGTGATATGTTTTATTAGGTCACTCTATACCAGTTTAACACACTGATGTTATTTAGAAGGTTAATCAGGAAATAAAAGTATGGTATTATGGAACTGGTATATCAATAACTCACCTGCTCTGGGAAGTGGTTTATATAACTCTAAGTATTGCTCTCCATGAAGAACCTAAGTTAGGGTAAACAAAATTTCATTAGCAAACTTTCTTGCTCCACAGGTTCGCCTGTGCATACTGCTACTCACAAGTGACACTTTACTGTCCACAGGCTCACATTTCTTCCCAAGTTATCTATCTCCGTTTGGCTTCTTCTTCTTAATCGTGTGATTCAAAAATAATCAATCCCCCAATCTCAAGACAGTCAGCTCTTCTGGAGCAGAGAAGATATATTTGTGTCTTTCTTGGCATTCATAAAGCCTTGTTGACTGTTAATTACATATTATTTGCCAAGAGACAATAAACTAGGCTGTATTCCCAGAACTTACAACAGTGCCTGGAACACAGCGGGCATCCAATAAATATTCATTGAATAAGAATGAAGAAATGGGCCAGTGCTAGTAATTTCAGGTCACATATACCAAATACAAATGACACAACTAAAACACAAAGTAAAACCTTACAACCATGTTCAAAATGAAAGCTCTGTCAATGTGAATATCCCTTTCTTATAATACTTTGTAAATTATCTACAAAGAGTAGATACTAAGGATACTGTGTAACTTAATAGCCACTTAACCTCAATGTATCAAACAAAGAATGCACCAAGGTATGTAGGAAAACAACAGGACAAAACCGAAACCTGAAGCATACACTCAAATGACCCCACTTTCACTGCAGAGGGCCAATTTTCCAGCCTTCCTCAGAACGAAGAAGAAGAAGAAAGAAGAAGGAAGAAGAAAGAAGAAGGAGGAAGATGGAGGAGGGGAGAAGGAAGAAGGAAGAAAGGAGGAGGAGGAGAAGGGAGAAGGGAGAAGAAGGAAGAAGCAGGAAGAAGAAAGAAGAAAGAAGAAGAAGGAGAAGAAGGAGGAGGAGGAGGAGGAAGAAAGAAGAAAGAAGAAGAAGAAGAAGGAGAAGAAGGAGAAGGAGGAGAAGAAGAAAGAAAAAGAAGGGGGGAGGGGGAGGAGGAGGAGGGGGAGGAGGGGGAGGAGGGGGAGGAGGAGGAGGGGGAGGAGGAGGTTGATGAGAAGACAAATGAAGGTTGGCCTTACTGTGTCACACAGCCTGAAAAACTCAAGGTAAGAAGACTAGGATTCAACTTCCAAGATGTATGAACACCATTTACCATTTCCAATTGTTAGGGGGAATTTTGAAACATTTGTTTTAACTTTTTGCATTTACACTGTTCAAAGTATACAGCAACTAACCATGGGAGTGTGAATGAAACAGCAAACTGCCCAGCACATATTTCTTGTCTTCCTCCCAGCTTCATGAAATACTCTAATAAAATAAGCGGCCCTCAACTTAGAGCAGCAATGGGCTAACTGATCCACCAGTAAATAGGCTCTCCAATCAGTCAAAGTTACAGATACCGGCTCACAGCCCCATGATTCAAAAATTATTACCAGGCTCATAAGCTGAATCTTACTCCAAGAAATAAAGTATACCCTATCTCAAAGAACTTCTCACCATTGTTCACTCCTCTTTCTTGACACACTTCATTCATTTGGCTTCTCAAATACCCCATTCTCCTGATACTCTCCACAGCTCATCTACCATTCCTGTTCAGTCTCCTTTTGCTAGTTCCTCTGCATCTCTTCACCCTCTCAACATCGCAGGGCCTCTAAACTCAGGCCTTTTCTCTACTTACTCTCACACATTAGGTGACTTCATCTAATCTCCAGTCTTTAAACATCACCTAAATGCTAAGGACCCAGTTAGACCCCCTCCCTGAACTCTAGACTCATATATTCAACTGTCCATTCTTACATTTCCACTTAAATGTGTAACAGGCACCTCAAACATATTTAAAACCAACTCCTGATCAACCCCACCTTAAAATAAATGTGTATGTATAAATTATACATAATGCCATATGTAACTACTATACATATTAAATACACTATACATAATTATACATTACATATAGATATGTGTAATGTACAATTATATACAATGTCTATATATGCACCCATATCATTCTAGTTATCCAGAACAAACATCTTCATCCTTGACTCCTCTTTTCTAACCCTCATATGCGGCACTTTTACTTGGATTACCATAATAGACTCTTAAGTGGTTTCTCTGCTTTCATGCTTGGCTCCCCTATCACCTATTCTCCAACAATAGCAAGCTTGAGCCAGTGTGTGAACATACCCAGATTATGTCACTACTCAGCTCAGACTGACAAATGGCTTCCCATGTTCATCAAAGTATATGCTGAAATTTTTACAATTACTCCTTGGCCTTCTCCTACCATTGGCCCCTTGCTCACTCTATAGCTATGCTGGCCCTATGATTGTTCCAAAAACAAACTAAGTATGTGCTATTTGCCTTCAATACTCCTCCCTGGCTTGCTTCTTCACCAATGTCATGAGGTGAGAATTATCATATCCATTTTATAGATAAGGAAACTGAAGCCTAGAGATGTTATTTGTCAAGTAAATGGCAGAGAGAGGATAAATAACATTATGCCAGGGGTATGGGACTACACGTACTTCCTCTTTTCTTCTTTTTGCTGGCATTTTAAACAAACACTCCCCTCTTTTTTTCTTAAAAAGAAAAATCAAAAGATATGCTAACCACTATAAATAATTATATAAATATATATATGCACACTACACACATATACATATAAGGTATGACATTTATGAATAATATTTACAGAAATAGAAAAGTAAAATAAAGGTTTCTTATTAGGTATACCTTTGCAAAGTTGATTGAAAGCCCAGGAATTTCTGCCAATCCTCCACCCATTAGAGACTTCTGACCTATGATAACTCCGAAGGTGGGCAAACAGGAGAAATCAGAACTTCCTTCATAAACAAATTTCAAATCTTTTGGATCCTTGATTGATGCTCCCACTCCAAGGGCATACATAATAGCTTCCAGTTCCGTATAAGCATAAGAAAATGGAGGGAGTTTCTGGCCAATAGCTCCAGCCTACAGGACAGTTTTAAAAAGTAATTTATTTCATTGATAACTTGTCAAAACTATTAACTTCTTACATACCTAGTTTTGTTTTTGAATAGATGCAAATACAATGTCAGTGAATTTGATGGAGTATAATTATTGCAATTATACTTGATTTTTTTAATAGAAACTAATTAGGTAATCTGTAGAAAAGGACTTCTTTACAGTTAAGAACTTTTTTATGCCTGCTTCTTGCTAACAGACAGTATGTCTCATACTCAACTTTCCTGGCTCTAATTCAGCAATTATTAGCTACCCAAAAAACTAAAAAATAATGAAATTTTAGCTCATAAGACCTAATGTATAAAATTCGCTGTAAACAGACGAGTAAAACGCTGCTTAATGAATATAAATTTGATTGCCTCATAATGGTTTTGGTTTGTTTGTCTGTTTTGAGACGGAGTCTCGCTCTGTCGCCCAGGCTGGAGTGCAGTGGCGAGATCTTGGCTCACTGCAACCTCTGCCTCTCGGGTTCAAGCAAGTATCTTGCCTCAGCCTCCCAAGTAGCTGGGACTACAGGCCCATGCCACCACACCCGGCTAAATTTTTTTTAATATTTTTAGTTGAGACGGGGTTTCACCATGTTGGCCAGGCAGGTCTGGAACTCCTGACCTCGCGATCCACCTGCCTTGGCCTCCCAAAGTGCTGGGATTACAGGCGTGAGCCATTGCGCCCGGCCCCTCATAATGTTTTTAAGTAAAATAAAATTTAACTTGAATTTCTCTCCCAGGAATATCCTTTGCCTAACTGGATATTGTCTTTTTCTACTTAGTGATAATACGCGTAGCTAATAAGTGAAGTACATATTGGGTTATAAAAGAATAATGTCCAATTTTTCAATCATTTTTATTCTAAAGTAGAAGTTGGCAAACAAGGACTGAGAGCTAAAATGGTTTATATAGATTGATTAAAAATAAGAAAAACAGAAAGAATATGTAATGGAATACAAGCACTGTGCAGCCCACAAAGCCTAAAATATTTACTATATGGCCCTTCATCAAAAAGGTCTGCCAACCTTTACTTTAAGGAAAAATCACATTTATATACTGACCATATTCTCAGGCTTAAAATTAGAATTTTAATTTTCTTTATCACAATCCCTACCATAGGTTACAAAACACCAGAATCTAATATGGCAAATGACTTACTTCTTCCTACTTATCCAGTACCGTTTTTTTTAAGAAAGGATACAAACAGGAACAGTAAATAGGCAAATTTCACATGAGCTATAATCACAATTGTTCTCGAATTTCTGGCACAATGGGAAGCATTTTACTTGCAGCCATGTTGAAACAGTTCTAAAATACTATATTGATGCTTCCCTTAAAAGAAATGGACCCAAAAGAGCACTAAACTAGATAGATATCCTTTTCTAAAGAGTTAGAAAATGTTACTAAAGTAGGATTATTGATGGTCAAGAAAAAAAAATAATACTTGTCATACAGTTAGATACAGAAATCTAACTGTACTGAAAAAGTAAAAGTTTAATATTTGAGCTTATGTTCAAATTCTATCAATATTTAGTACATATTTTATATACAGTTTTATCATCACTCATTTAGCAATAAATAGCTTAGAAAATAATTTTTGTATGTGAAAAAAGCTGCAAAATTATTTACATTTCAAACAAAATGTTGCTGATTATAGGCACTTCACTTTCAACATAGAGGTTTAAAGCCTTGTGTGCATTAGGTAAAGGGGTAAAAAACACAACAAAGAACCTGGGAGCATAAAACCTCCAGGAATCATGGTGTCATAGTCTCCCCTCCCAAATACAAATTCCCATACAACTCAAATCTACTTAAAGTCAATTTAAAGTTATCCTTAAAGAGATAAAGAGCTACAAATGGGTAGAATGAGAAATGTATATGGAAGACAGACAGTCCAGGCAGGCATAGACTTCAGGACTAGATTATCAGTTTAGCCACAAGTCATTTTATCGACAGTTGAGATAATCCCTTTTTTCCTCTTCTATCCAGTACCTCCGTGAGTCAATATCCAAACAGCATTGCAGAGGGTGAAAATGAGGTTGGCTAAAGCACCACTCAGGCAGCTAACTTGACTCATCACACCCCCTGATGGAGCCTACCAAAAATTATATGTAAGTAAGGAGCCTCCCTCTGAAAAGTTCATGCTAAGCTTTCAGCAGCTGTTTCCAACCAGGAGAAGAAGCTGAGTGGGTTACCTCCATTCTCCAAGCCCCACTCAGCTACTAGGTAAAACCTTGGAGATTGATACCCAATCGCTCTGATCTCCTTTCCCACTAGGGAAAAGAAATGTATGGTATACAGTCCAGAGAAATCTAAGAGAGGGAAAAGGAGAAATTAAAAAGACAAATAAAGTACTCTGGACAGTGTCAGAATTCATCCTGAGCCATCTCTTCATGTGGCTCAACTGTCCTGAATTCTCTGTATGTTGAAATTAGGCTGTATGCTATAAAGTCATTCATAAATGATTTCTGAATAAATCCTCTACTTTAAATTATTTCTGCCACTGCTTCTCTCCATTATTAGTGACTGAAAGAAAGCAACTGCGTCCAAAAGAAAACAGAAAGAAGCGGGAGAGGAAGAAAGCAGGGAGGGAGAAAGGGAGGGGAAAGTCTCCAGATAAGGCAAAGGCTTTAGGCTTTTTTTTCCACTTACAAATCCTGATGTTGCTGTAGACGTTGCATGACTAGTATGATTTGCTGAAACTCCTTCTGAATCTATTTTACTTAGAACTTCAATTATACTGCCAGTTGATTCTAAAATTAAAAATGAAAAACAAAAAAAATAAAGCTTTGTTAAAGATGTGACTAAGAAAAGCTACGATATGCTACATAATTATTCCTATAACATTCAGTAAACCTGCTACAGAGCCTCCGTTGCCACTCATGAACTGAATGTATGATGTTAGACTACTGAAGGGAAAAAATGGCAAAAGACTGAAATTGACCAAACATAAATGGACATCTTCAATGAAATACAAGACATTGTCTAGCATATCCTTCCCTGGTTATCTGATTCCAAGGGGGCTCTAGAGCTTTCCAAAGTCTTTAAGCTATTTTACAACCTTTAAAGAGAAATACTTGTCTATAGACACGCAATTTGTCTGGTGGAGAGATCACTGATTCCTCTTCTCAACTGATTTCCATTCTTCCCAAGATGAAAGAATACTGATTACCTCTTCACCCCCGCTCCCAGTTCTCTGTACAAGTAATAGCTCTGAAGATAGTACTAAAAATTCTTCCAGAGAAAATCATCATCAAAACCAGTGACTCCAGACAGGGATCAAAAGCTGCTGTTCTGTGGCTCTAAAAGGTTAATAAAGGAGGCTCATGGGGCATCCACATACCGTAAGATATTCTGAAGGCCCTGGGACCTTTCTAACAAACCTAAGCAACATGGGCTTCCTTCTGAACTCAGACAAAACCATAACCAAGGCCGGGCGCAGTGGCTCACCCCTGTAATCCCAGGACTTTGAGAGGCCAAGGCTGGCAGATCACTTGAGGTCAGGAGTTCAAGACCAGCCTGGCCAACATGGTGAAATTTTACAAAAATTAGCCAGGCATGGTGGCACATGCCTGTAATCCCAGCTACTTGCGAGGCTGAGGTGGGAGAATCGCTTGAACCCAAGGGGCAGAAGTTGTAGTGAGCCAAGATCACGCCACTGCTCTCCAGCCTGGGAGACAGAATGAGACTCCATCCTAAAAAAATTAAATAACCAAACTACAGAGTCTGAAAAGACCAGAGATATCTGCCATTCCTGATGACAGCAGCAGAGCGGTTTCTTGCCTATTAATCTTCCCCCTACCATCCCATTCATATTGCTACCTAGAGGGAAGGTTATTTATTTGAAAGGCACCTCCTTTTAGAAATAGACAACTTGAATTACTTGTTGGCTCAAACACTGGCTAGTTTAGTTTTTCTGGGATTTAGTTCCATCATCTGTAAAATAAAAATATAAGAAGAGATGCTCTGGAACTTCAATTCTCATCAAAAACATCATTTCTTTAAGTTGTGCTTCAGACAGAGGTATCTTTTGCTTATAATTAGTTATAATAATTCAATTAGATGGCTTTTTAATAAGTTTAACACTTTTGAGGCAGAAATACTTTTTGAGATCGATATCAGAGGAAAGCTTTTACTATACTTTTCTTTCATTTGTTTTCATGTATAAGTGACTGTTATTCATAGAATAAATTTCTCGAATGTCTAAATACAAAATACAAAAATGTTACCATTTATGACATAACAATCATGTTATCATCTGATTGAGAGTAAGTATAATGAAATTTCAATAAGTATTCCAGTAGGTAGGAAAGTATCAATACGGAGGAAAAAAACCAGAGTAGTCATTTTTCAAATATATTCTTCTATCAAACTTTAAATATTACATCACTATGAGAAAAAAAGGTTTTTTTAATAAAATGACCCTGACTCATGATCTTTTCAGAAAAACATTTCAAATTTCATATATTACATGCATATGTGAATTACACTAGAAAAAAAATTATCTGACTTTTATTTGGTTATCTATTTCTGTGGCATATTATAGGAGATTAAATAATTCAAGTTAATAAGCAATTATTAACCCTTCTATGAGTTCAGCACTATGCTAACACCAAATATATACAAGAAATACATACGAGATACAGTCTCTGCCTCAAAGGAATTTACCAGGCAATTAAGAAACCACACATTCATGAAACAAAAGAAGTGGAGAACAGTTATAATTAGATGCTCAAGTGCTAGAAGTTCAGCTAACAGAAAAATCAATATACCCTAGACTAACTGGGCAGGTTTTGTTGAACATCTGGGGCTTGAGTTTTTCTAAAGAAGCATTAAGATTAGCAGAGGAGATAAAAGGTAGAAGTAGTATGTTAGAAAAGCAGAGAAACAGTAGCAAAGACAAAGCGCTGAAACAAAGCCACATTTATGCCCCAAACAGAAAAGAGCTGAGCCTAAATAATAAAAAGGCTTAATCTTTTTGAGAAAGAAAGAAATAAAAATATGGTAAGATTGAGAACATATGGGTAGACAATGGAAGACTCTGAAACGAACCACCAGCGCGGATGTAAGTGCATTCAGCACAAATGAGTAAAGATTTTATGCCATCCATCCCCCAATCACACATAAACCCAAAAAACAGGATAATAATAAAGCTGAAAAATTGACAGTGAGAAATAACATAAATATCTTAAATGTGAAGAGTTCTAATACCTACTAGAGCAGAAAATATGCTATAGATGATTCAAGTGTCTTAGCACTACAGTTAACACAGAAGACAATTCCATAAGAGAAGAAAATGCTTGCTGCCTCTGATTCGCCAACCAGAGCTAATTGATGGGGACTCTCTTTACCTTGGATACTCTGAGGCTTGCTGGCATTCTCAAAGTCACAGATCTTCTTCCAGTTAGCCTTCACTGCCTCAGGAGTCATTGGGTGATTCTTTTGTCTTACAATAGCTCCAAGAGTCCTCTCCCAGCGTACTGGTTATAGAAACAAAACTAACATACTGAGCATGTAGTTGAGACACAGAAAGTAAGATGCGTAAGAACCCTTTCATTTTTTAAGAGAAAGGAAATTCAGAAAAAAAGGGATTCTAACCCCTAAAGAGTTTTACTATAACCCTTAAAATGAAATTTTCCTAACAAACGCATTAGGATAAGGTCAATTTAAAGATAAATTTGAAGCTGAAGGGAAAAATTTCTCCTCTAACTATGCTAGACAGTACTAGCACTTTGGGAGGCCGAGAGAGGCGGATAATGAGGTCAGGAGATTGAGACCATCCTGGCTAACACAGTGAAACCCCGTCTCTACTAAAAAAATTACAAAAAACTAGCCGGGCGAGGTGGCGGCGCCTGTAGTCCCAGCTACTCGGGAGGCTGAGGCAGGAGAATGGCGTAAACCCGGGAGGAGGAGCTTGCAGTGAGCTGAGATCCGGCCACTGCACTCCAGCCTGGGCGACAGAGCGAGACTCTGTCTCAAAAAAAAAAAAAAAAAAAACACAAAAAAACAAAAAGACAGTACTAAAGGTAGAATGTTATGTTATGTTATGTGAAAAGGTTTAATTATATAATAATCACATCAAAAGACTGACTTTATGACCACAGATTCCCCAAGTAATATACTTCATTCTTCTTGTTTATAAAACGAAGATAACTAAATAGAGCTTTGCTGAGTTAGCAAACTGAAGACTAATAGTAAATAATAGGTCAAAGACTTCAGTTAGCAAAAAATTAGTGTAACAGGTGGCCCCAAATAATTCTTCCTTACCTTCTCTTTGCTCTACCTCTATTTCCACAAGAAGTCAGTCAGAACGCACAGATTCATAAAAACCATTACTGCTGCATAAGGAGAATTTTTAACACTGTTTTCTTTTTAAAAACCAGAGGAATAAATAACTACTAATAACCTTATTTAAACATAATAGTCAGACATTGATGATTGTTAAACTGAAGATTTGTATTTGGGAATGACAGAAATGCCTGTGTCTAGAGCTTTCCTACTGATAAAGTACCAGATATAGCTTTTACTGTAAAACCTTAGGTTCCTTTTGTAAATGAATGTGATAAGACACTCAAAAATGCTTCAAGAACATAAGCCACTTTAACAGAGAAAATGACCATTAATTCTAAAAATGCTATACTACTACAGCAGTGCCCTCCAGTGACAGCAACCTTTTAAATGATTCGGTTAATTGGATTAATTTTGACACCCACAGCCAACCCAATAGGAGTTGAGACACAGACATTTTCACAATTTTCTTAGTGCCATAAAGCAATTCTCAAATTTGGAGTTCACAAGGTTTGAGAGATGGGGTAGGAGAGGGTTGAAGCCAAGTAAATTTACTACTGGGCTAAAGCGGAATCATTCCCATAGATCAGCTGCAATTTCTGTCCCAGAAAGTTGTCCAGTGTGATTCCTCACTCCCCTTGACATCTCCTACTTCATGGAAGAAAATAATGACATGGGAAAATTGGAGAACTTGCCTGCTGCTCTAGAATAGGCTCAGCCCATCTTTTTCCAAAACCGCTTTCCCTCCCACTCATTTCTCTGCTGAAACAGCAAGAACAAGCATGTGGGAAGCCAAAGACACGGGAGGATGACTATCAATATATGCTGTCTGAAGGAATAGCCAGTTCTGAGTAAGACAGGACAAGTCCTGAATAACGACTGCCTACAGGAAGAATAGATAGGGTCTTCAAAGGGCCACAGACCTAAAGGACAATCACAATGTTTAAAAATATCTGTTGCTATAGCAATGCTTAAGTTTGAATATGCAAGCACTATATCCAATGGTTAGGCATTTGACAAAAATCTTACCTACGTCAACTAGATATGCAGGTTTAAAGATAAGGAAATAATCTATACAAACCAAAAACTGAGAGAGACTTACATTTTCCAATCCATCCTGCTCCAACCTACCAAAAAGAGGGGGGAAACATTATACCATCTAATGTGAAATCACCAATACAATTTTTTTTTAATTAAAAAAAAGTCAGCTCCTTTACTAGGAGTATTACAATTCCAGGTGATGGGAGATGAAAATAATGGAGCTCTATAAAAGTCCACTGGCCCCCATGACTTTGCACTGTTCATGTTATCAGAGCACAAACATAAAACAGCACAATGAAGTAGAAATGCATGTAATAGAAAAGAATGAATCTGATGTCAGAGACCAAGACTTGACACAAATTTGTCTACTGACTACCCTGGCCAAATTATGTGACCTACCTAAATCCAAGTTTCCTCAAATGTAAAATAAAAATGACAGTACATATTTCATGTGGTTACCATGAAGCAAACAATATAAATAGTACACTGCCTAGCATATCATGAGATCAAAATAAATGTCCCTCTTGAAGGAACTACTGAATTACAAAGAAAACCAAAGCCAAATAAAAAAAGTATTTGACTTAGCGAACTACATATACTCATTTTAATGAAACATCTATATGTAGAGATAAGACAAATGACCAAATAATAACTGCTACCCAGGAAGATCAATTTTTCACTTCTATAATTTTTTCTAGAGGTCATTCAAGAAAAATCCTTAAAAAAAAAGTCTGATGTAAAGAAAATGTGTTTGTCATGACTTCAAACACCACAACTACAGTGTGCCCAAACTTACCACAAAAATGTCACATGCATAAGATAGAAGAAACGTATCAGCAGACGTCCTAGTGGCTCTAAGTTCAAGGGTGTGGCTTTTCGTCACCCTTTGCCCTCTCTATTAATATGCCTGCATCTTTTATGATACAGCTAGTCAGCCTTGATATAGTTACAGTAGACAAATCAGCAGTGGTTTTGATATCAGGCAAAATAACCACCACTTTTTGCTGTATTTTGGAAGTGAAGTAATAAGTTATAAGCTCCTCTCAGGTGCTAAAAACGATTGCTCCAGCTGAGCTAAAAATATTTGTATCTGCCACTCTAGATTTATCAGAACTTCAAAAAGTGGCAATTTACTTTCAAGGTTTAAGTCAGGATGTTATGCACATCTCGTAGTATATTTTATCAATCATGCATGCCAAATGTTCCTCACTAAAAATGTTCACAATATAGTAAAAGAAAACAGTAACATAACAAAACTTCATCTGCAGCATGATCCTAATTGTCTGTGTGTTTGGGTGTATAAAACGCCTATCTGGGCCGAGCGCGGTAGCTCACGCCTGTAATCCCAGGATTTTGGGAGGCCAAGGCAGGCAGATCATTTGAGATCAGGAGTTTGAGACCAGCCTGACCAACATGGTGAAACCCCGTCTCTACTAAAAATTTAAAAATTAGCTGAGCTTGGTGGTGGGTGCCTGTAATCCCAAATACTTAGGAGGCTGAGGCAGGAGAATCACTTGAATCCAGGAGGCGGAGGCTGCAGTGAACCAAAATCACACCACTGCACTTCAGCCTGGGCAACAGAGTGAGACCCCATCTCAAAAAAAATAAAAATTAAAACACATATCTAATAAAAGACTAGAAGGAAATACATAAAAATATTAATCCTAGTTCTCTCTGGACAGTGATAATGTGGAAAATTTTTATTTTATTTTTTATATGTTCTTACATATTTGAAATTTTCACAAAGAGCACATACTATTTTTGTTCACAAAGTTAGTACTAAACATAATTGTAAAAGATAAATAGTTTTTAAAAATTCCTTAATGAGGTAAAAGAAGAGCAGGCAAAATTTTGGACTACAGATGGCTTGATATTATTAAACTTTCCTCTTCTATAAAATAGAGTTATAAAGTTCTTTCTACTTCTAATATGCCACAATTCACATTCAATGAGTCTGATTAGGAAAGTGGAGGAGGAGGAGCTTAGAGATATGTAGACTGTTTTTTTTTTCCTTAACTTACCCATCAGCTTTTCATTCAAATGAAATAAGCTAATATATCCCTCACTTTAAATTGAGCCAAATTTCATCAAACAGTGAACAATGGATCTCACTTCATGATGGGATTATGTGTGGATAATTATTTTTATAATAAACATTTAAAACTTCGAAATAAAGAAAAATAGAAAAGTTTATTTTTTATGTAAAAATAAGTAATGTTACATTTATTGACCTATCACACAAGATTAAATTCCTGCTATACTGATAATTAAAATTGGTGGGTGGTGCTATGTATTAGGCCCTATGCCAAGGGTTTAAAATATGACTTGTAGCTATCACAAGGAACCCCAGGAAACTAAAGTTCAGGAAGGTCAAACCAGCAATTCCCAGAATAAGAATTCAAAATCTGGCCTGGTTAACTCTAAACTCCAAGCTTCATCTTTCCACCTTATCATTCAGCTTCTTAAATAATGAAATTTCCCACATTTTGACTGAACACATCAAACCAGCCACATCTCCATTTGGTAGGAATGTTACAAATGTAGAACTAAGTAAAAACACAATTTATAAAGTTGCTGTTACTTTCCAAAAAATGGGTATTAGTCACCACTTTTAATTACAACATAGACACAATATTTAAGAATATACAAGTGATGTCCACTGGTGCAGATTTTTACAAATGTAAGCAACTGGAGAAAACTAATAAGAGAAAACAGGAAGGTGCAAATACCTCAAACAAGCCACCATTCTCCTCACAACTCTCATGACAAAGCCAAAGGACAAGTGGTGCCACATACTCTGGCTTCAGAGCTTCCACGAGATCTGAAATAAAGAATATACACATATCTTACCCATCATTTTACTGTCTAATAATTTCTTACTTATAAAATTATAGGTAATTCAGAGACCTTTAAAATAAGAACAAAATGAGTATGTACATAACTAGTTTAACATTTAAGGCTTTGGGAAGAACTTTTTTTAACCTCAACTGAGCCATTTCTAAAGGGCTCTCAAGCTTCTGAAATTGTAAGTATCAGACACACCTTTCCAAGATGAGTAACATATCAATACTGTTCACAAGAAGAAAAGTTAGAACTGCCTAGACAAAGATTGGTGAGCAAAACTGTATTTAACATGAGAAACTTGGGTACCATTCATTCCCAAAATTATTCTATTCTCCCAGCTATTAACAAGAATCTAGAAAACCACAAAACAGCCTAGACCACTATAGTGGCAGAAAATGATTGAGAGTGCTGAATCCTAACCACTAGACCACCAGGGAAGGCAGATAATGATTGAAATAGACCTTGCAGACATCACTGATGAGGGCACAAAGTATAAGAACTACTCTCCCATTGCATATGTTACTTTTTTGACTTTTTAAAAATTAATATATACTAGTTATACATATTCTGAAGGTACATGTGATATTATGATGCCTTATACGATGTGTAATGACCAAATCAGGGTAACTGGTATACCCATCAACTCAAACATTTATCTTGTCTTTGGGTTAAGAACATTACAAATCTTCTCCTCTAGCTATTTTGAAATGCACAATAAATTAGAGTTAACTATAATTTCTCTATTGTACTATCAAATACTAGAATTTATTCCTTCTATCTAACTTTACTTTCGTAGTCCTTAACCAACTTCTCTTTCCCATTGCACTTTCTGTGAGTAGCTTGGTGAAGCAGAAAGGTGCTACATGAAGAACGTGAAGAGCTGGATTCTAGTACTGAACCTGCTATGCAAGCAACTTAAGAACGTGAGTCCATCATTCAACTTCCCTAGGTCTCTATCTTCATTAATAAGCTAGTAATTTAAATACTTCCACTTGCTATTCCACCAAGCTGTTCCAAGGCTCAAATGAGATACAATTTGTATCTTACAATACCTTAAATACTATAGAATTTTATCTAAAAGATCCAATAAATGCAAAAATTGTGAAATGACAAAATACAATTTTGTATTAATGTTAAAGTAAAAAAGATGGTGTATATAGCCCCTGTAAATTAAAAAGCAGTTGCAAAAATTCTTCAGTTTATAGACTCTAAAAGCTCTCAAAGTACACAAGCATTCCAATGGCACCCTGTCTTCCATTTTTCATCATATGCATGAGGAAAAAACGAAAGGAAGACTCCAGTCATCTCAAATTGTACAATGAAATAAATTATTAACTTAAATACCCATTCATCTCAATACATAACATTGCTCACATTTCCCATATATCTATTGGCAAAATTGAATGCTAAAGGATATTTATGTACAGGGATTTGGATATTTGAGTTGACTAACTTCAAACTGAATGCAAAATAAGCACATCTATAAAATGCAAGAGTATCTATTACCTTAGGTGAGAAAAAAGAAAAGAACATAAGGCACATAGAAAAAAATATGTCTGTCTTGCAGTTTACTTTATATATTATCACTAATAATATAAGCAAATATTCTTGCTTTCCAGTTCATTCTCAAACTCCTAGGTTAGCCAGCATCTATTAAACTCAGTTTTATAAATAAAAAACCAACCTCAAGAGAGTAAATAAAAGATCAGAGAAGTTCCATAGCTATTAAGATATAAAGTTATATGAAATTAAAAATAGAAAGGTTTACTTACTTAACCCAGTGTTTCTTCCACAATACTAGATGTCAGGATATCTAGCATTACAGTGAGCCAAGTACTCTTGAGGAATGCTTCTGCTTCCAGAAATGAGATTCTTTTAAAGCATTACTGAGATAAAAAAGGTATCCTCCAACCAGAAAAAAAAAAAAAAAATAGAAAAGAGTCCCTAGTGCCTGAGAATGATACAAATAACAGTACTGATACCTAGGTACTCAGAGGTAGGCCAGCATCAAGATGGGGTCCTAAACCTAAACTGTTCTACACTGAACTTCAACTTTTAAGGAAGACTGGGCAGACCAAAATTGGCTATGCCTCCTGGTAACCAGCAGTAGCAAAGACAGATCCTCTCTGAAGAAAACATTGCCAACTTAGAACACAGAACAAACACGGAATAAGATCAGGTAAAGAGCTAGTAATGAGAAATCATGAAGGAAAGCCACTATGAGAAAAAGTTAAAGAAACAGCAGATTTAAACTACAATGGAATAGAAATGTTGGAATTTAAAATATATTATAAAGAAAAGTTAACTATTAATTAGCATTTGTACCCTTCCTGACTCAACAATTTTACTTCAAAGTACATATCCAAGAAAAGTTATTGTTCTTGTTATCCAGAACACATGTACAAGAATAAAAGCAAATTAGTTAAAAAGCAACATATATGTTCCTTAATAAGAATTAAATAAATTCACATAATAGTCTTGCAGCAATAAAACTGAATGAGCTACAGCTATATATAAATCTTAGAGCCCTAAAATTGCCTGGAAAGACAAAGTATAATTCCCAAAAATTTTTTTAAATGACAAATGTCAAAAAGATCAAAAACAAGAAAACCAAACAATCAAGTGTTTGTCCATGTAATTTTTATTAAAAAAAAATTAAAGGTAAGTGAATGAATATTCTCTTTAAGTGATTACCTCTTGGGGGAGGAAATGGGGTGAGGTAAAAAGGTAACAAAAATAGATACAAGTTATGGAAATGCTCCAGTTTGGAGCCGCATGACAGCATGTCATCAAGATGATCTTCAATGACTCCCATGTCCTTTAATTTATCCCTTGCTGTAGTCCTTTTTCACAGTGTACGAAGGCTAGTCTGTGTGATCAACAGGATAGGATAAACGTGATGGTACATCTCTTCTGAAACAGGTTATAAAAGACACTGCAGCTTCTGTCTTAGTGGCCCTCTCTTTCAAATCGTTAGCTCTGGGGAAAGCCAGCTGCCATGTCAAAAGCAGTCCTATGGAAAAGGCCACCTGGTGAGAAACTGAGGCCTCCTGACAACAGGTAGGAAGGAACAGAGGCCTCTTGGCAACTACCATGTGCACAAATGATCTTGGCAGTAAATCCTCCAAGCCAAGCTTTCAAATGACTTCAGCGCCAGCAAACATCTTCGTTAGAACCTCATTAAAGACCTAGAAGCAGAACCTCCTAGTTAGGCTAAATCCCTGACCCCAGAAATTGAGTGAGATAATAAATCTCACTGTTTTTTGCTGTTTTAATCCACTAAGTTTTAGAGTAGTTTACTACACAGCAGGAAACAACTAAAACAGCTTAGAAAGTTAGTTCCTGGATACTCATTATAGGGTTTTATTTTATTTCATGTAAGAAACATGTAAGTTATACATATTATTTTTCATGTATCAAGTATATTTCAAAGGGGAAATGAAATAGCAAAAATGTCTCCACACATTACTCATAATATCTGGTTCTTTAACAAATAATTTCTTTAATTGCCCATAAGGAAATATTTTAGAGGAGAAGAAAAGCTTCAGGTCAAAATAAATTTTCAGATATTCTAAACTATAAAAGAGTAAGAAAAAAGCAGAATAAAATAATGGAACTTTAGGACTAGAAACAATAGTCCCAAAATTAAAGGAAATTTTTAAATGATCTATAACTCTCTTACTCTGTGAAAGAGAAAACAGATCCAGAAAGATTAAGTCATTTGTCTAAAGTAGACTTTATTTTCTAAACTTCTTTTACTAGAGCATGGTAGGCATAAAGGATTAAACATTTACTTAACGGTTTGGTGGTCCAGATCTGTTCAAATAAATGGCAGCATATTCCCAAAGAAAAACAAATTTAAAACCTAAACTTTTAAGTACTTTCTTGAAAACGTACTGCTTCCCAAAGAGTCTAGAACCCACAGCAAAAAGTGACTAAAGGTAGAAATCTAACAAAGGGATGATCAGCACAAATTCTAACTAGTGATTTGTCTCTTGGTATGAAGCAGAGGGGTAGAAAGAAAGTACAAAGTTAGATGCAAGTTATTGGCAATGTTCCAATTCTTGGGTTGAGAAGTGAGTTCATGAATATTCGATACATTTTTATGCTTTACTTCTTGTATCTATAACCTATACTGTTTCATGCCTATATAGTATCATACTTAAAAGGAAACAAAGTGTGTATCTTTCACATTACATGATTCTTTAACAAGAATTCCCTTGACACAACTATGAGAACATGAAGAGTTTTTAAAGAATACGAGGCTTTAAAAATGGCTCTGCTGTCAAGGAAACGGGAAAAACATTAGATGTCAGGTCCAAATAGGTATTCTACACTAAAGAAAATTGGTTAGACACAGCTCTTGGCAAAGGCTGCAAAGTACTGCTGTAGTATTACAAATCCCAAGTTCTAAAATGAATGTTAGTTCAAATATGGAAAATAAATGGTACTGTAAGTATTTGTGTTCCATCAAGTAGCTAATTTTAAAATAATCCCATCAATTATTTTGTACCATTTCACAGAAGCTACTTTTAAAGTATTATGTAAATCTTCTTTTCAGAAATATATAAAAACCAAGAGTACCAAAAACTACAATTCTCCATAGTCAACTAATATATATACATACGTAAAGAAAGGCAGGCTCTCAATTATCCATTTAAATTTTTAAAGAAAGTTGAAAGACTCACACTATCTCATTCCAAGACTTAATATAAAACTAGAATAATCAAAACATCATGATATTGCTGAAAGGACAGGCGCACAGATCAACGGAATAGAACAGAGAAGCCAGAAACAGACCCGGGGTAAGTATTCGATTGATTTTCCACAAAGGTGCAAAGACAACCCAAATCAAGAATGAGGAATAGTCTATAGAACAAAAGAACTAGATTCTTGAACAAACAAACAGCTTTTTTTCTTTTTAAGGCAGGGTCTCAGTCCATTACCCAGGCGGGAGCGCAGTGGTACAACCATAGCTCACTGCAGCCTCAAATTCCTGGGCTCAAGAATCCTTTCACCTTAGCCTTCCAAGTAGCTGTGACTACAGACACAAACCACCCTGTCCAGCTTGACTTTTTTTTAAAAAAGGGAACATGAACTATTACGTGTTAAAGGAAACTTAAGAGCTATAACAACAAAAATGCCTGTGGACCTTGCTTGGATCCTTAGCGGAATAAACCAACTCTAAAAATATCTCTTTCAAGACAACTAGAAAATTTGAATATGAATTTGGTATTAGGGGATATTAGCAAGTTATTTTGTTTGGTTATGATAATGGCATTGTGGTTACGTGTCCATATCTGTCAGATATTCATTTCCAAGTGTTCATTAGGTGAAATACAATGTCTAGGATTTACTTTGAAATACTGCAGAAGAAAAGGGAGAAGGTGATCAAAAAATGAAACCAAATTGGCTGTTGACCATTTGCTGAAGCTGAATAATGGGTACAAATGGTTCTTAACTTTCTTTACTCTTATGTATATTGGAAAGCTACACAAAAAAGTCTTTTTTTACACAAATAAACTATGACCATAAAAAGCATTTTTTTAAATTATGGAACATGAATAAGGTAAAATATAATGCAACCATTAAAAGATACCCTGCACTATTTTATTAAATGGGAAAATGTTCATGATATGGGAAAAGAAAAGATAATAATAATTAGACTCCAGTCTGCACTCCAACATAAAAAAGAGCTTGGAAGTTGTTACTTCCATCCTCAAACCAAGATAAAAGCTTAACAAGCTAAAAATCAACAACTCTGCTTATCGGCACCAGAGAATTCAGGTCACAGGGCAAATCACCACCGGGAAAACTGGAGACACAGGCAAACGCAGAAAACCCAGCTTACTGGGAACAGAAGCCTCCAGAGCCCAAGCAGTCAGAACACTTAAACAGTAATGACAAGTTGCTAGAGGCTGAATGTGGACTTGTTTGATCTTAGGAGGGCCCAAACTTAGGAGGGGACTCCAAAACTTCTGGAAGTTTTACCTCCCAAATTTCCCACCACATAGTGAAGATCAGAGAAAAATCCCCTCATGCTTTGCAGAAGAAAAGGGGAAAGAAACCATTGTGAAATATGCCCAGAGTGTTCTGTTCTACTTATCCTGCTCAAGAGACACTACTTTACTAGAGCCTTGTCTGACCTAGGGGAAGAGTGATTAGACAATTGGAACTTCTCTAGCTTTCCCATCTCAGATAAGGGAAGGAGAAGAAAAAAAGGCTAAAAAACTCTTCTGAAGGTACCAACCCAGGACTCTGACCCACTAAAAAAAATGGAGATTTAATAATAAGAGTACACAACACTTCCCCTCCCCGATACCTTTCCATTCTGTCAACAGGGCTCCAGTATAATAACAATTACAAGTGAGAGCTTCAAGATACAAACTCTATTTCTAAGGAAACTCAAAGACAACAGAGTATAAAAAAACAAGAAGAGAGAGGAAGCAGAAGCCTCTGATTATCTCGTTAGGAGTTAGGCCGTGTTTATTATTTACTATAGCTATGATACCCATAGCTATAGTAAATAATAAACACGGCCTAACTCCTAACGAGATAATCATAAAACCTCACACTAAAGGCCTATTAATCTCATTTGCTACTACTCAATAGCGTTATTTTTTACTTTCAACAAAAAAATTGCAACCCATGTTAAAAGGCAAGAAAAAGCATAGGCTAAAGAGACAAACATTAGAACCTGATTCATATATGGCAGAGGTTTGGAGATTAACAGACAAGGAATTTAAAATAACTATGATTACTATGCTTAGGGCTCTAATGGAAAAAGTGAATAATACACAAGAACAGATGGTTACTTTAAGCTGAGAGATAAAACTCTAAAAAAGGATCAAAAGAAAATACTAGAAATCAAAACCACTGTACAAGAAATGAAGAAAGAATCAGTGAGCTTGAAGATATGTCAATATAAACTTCCTGAACGGAAACGCAAAAAAGGAATGAGAAAAATGGAACAGAATAAATATCTAAGAACTGTGGGACAATTACAAAAGATATAACCTGGATACAATGAGAATCCGAGAAGAAGAAAAAGAGAATAAGCAGCAGAAATATCTGAAGGAATGATGGCTGAGAATTTTCCAAAATTAATGACAGGCACCTCAGAGGGTAACAGGCAGCATAAATATCAAAAATCTCCACCTAAACACATCATACACAAACTGCGGAAAACCAAAGATAAGGAGAAAATCTTGCAAGAAGCCAGAGGGGAAAAAAAACGCCTTACCTATAGAGGAATAAGGATAAGAATTATGTCACACTTCCTTTCTGAAACCACGGAACCAAGAGGAAAGTGATGTGAAATACAGGCATATCTCATTTTATTATATTCCACTTTATTGTGCTATGCAAATATTGCATTTTTCACAAACTGAAGGCTTGTGGCAACTCTACGTGAAGCAAGTCTATCAGCGTCATTTTTCCAACAGCATGTGCTCGCTTCATTTATCCATATTGGCATTTTTTAATAACAAAGTGGTTTTTAATTAAGGCATGTATATAGTTTAGATCTACACATAATGCTCTTGCACATTTAATAAACTACAGTATACTGTAAACATAACTTTTACATGCACTGAGAAACCAAAAAATTTATATGACTTGTTTCATTGCAATCTTAGCTTTATTGTGATGATCTACAACCAAACCTGCAACATCTCCAAGATATGCCTGTATTTAAAACGTTGAAAGAAAAAAGCCACCAACCTAGAATTCTGTATCCAATGAACGTATCCTTCAAAAGTAAAGGAGATGAAGAGAACAGAAAGACAAGCCACAGACTGAAAAAAAAAATTTCTAAAACATGTATCTGATAAAGGACTTGTTTCTAAAATATACAAAGAACCCTTAACATTCAAGAAAACAAACAATCCAATTTAAAAATGAGTGAAAGATGTGAATAGACGTCTCAACAAAAAAGACAAATAAATGCCAAATAAGCATAGGAAAAAAATGCTCTATACCATACGTCACTAGGTAAGTGCAAATTAAAACAATAAGATATCACTACATATCTATTAGAAAACCTAAAATCCAAAGTACTGACAACAAAAAATGCTGGCGAGGATGTGGAGCAACAAGAACTCTCATTAATTGCTGGTGGGAACGCAAAATGATACAATCATTTTGGAAGACAGTTTAGCAATCTCTTACAAAGCTAAACCTAGTCTTATCATAGCATCCAGCAATCACACTCCATGGTATGTGCCCAAATGACTTAAAAACTTATGTCTACACAAAAACCTGCACATGAATGTTTATGGCAGCTTTATTAATAAGTGCCAAAAACTGGAAGCAATCGTGATCTCCCTCAATAGGTGTATGAATAA
The DNA here is from genome assembly GCF_002776525.5 of Piliocolobus tephrosceles. NCBI lineage: Eukaryota > Metazoa > Chordata > Mammalia > Primates > Cercopithecidae > Piliocolobus > Piliocolobus tephrosceles. The sequence continues at coordinate 170,330,212 of NC_045437.1, forward strand.
ACAAATTGTAGTACATTCATACCATGGAATATTACTGAACAATAAGAAGAAGTGAGCTTCAATCCCTGAGAATTCAGAAAGAAAAGGGGAGAGCGAAACAGGTGAAGCACAGGGGATTTTTAGGGAAGTAAAACTGTTCTGTATGACACTGTAACAGTGGATACATAACTTTATGCATTTGTCAAAACCCATACAATTGTACAACACAAAGGGTGAATCCCAGTGTAAATGATGAAGTTTAGCTTATCATAATGGTTCCATACTGGTTCATCAGTTGTAATAAATATACCACTCTGACCAAAGATGTTAATAGCAAGGGAAACTGTGGGAGGTAAAGTATATAAGAATTCTCTGTACAATTTTTCTGTAAATCTAGAACTGCTCTAAAAATAATCTATTTTTACAATAATTATTATGAAACAGGAAGAATATTACCCCATTCTGTAAAAAAAAAAGACTATACAGAGAAAAAGAATGAAAGTTTTTATCAATGTAGTAGAATTATGGGTCATTTTTTATTTTTTCCTTTGTGCTTTTCTAAATTTTCCACAAAGAACACAATTTACACATAATGCTTTTGAAATTGAAAAAATAATAATTTTTAAGTATTCAGAAAATTAAATACTTTGGCAAAGCTCACTCCACATAGATTTGTAAGTAACAGCACTGAAAAATATAAGCTTGTTTACTAACCTTCAGGCAAAACTGTCTGAGTCATCCGTGATCCAGCATTAGGAGCAATGGTGTTACAATGAATGTTGCTTTTTCTGCCTTCAATTGCAAGAGAATTTGCAAGGCCCAGAAGACCCAACTTTGCAGCACTATAATTTGCCTGGCCAAAGTTGCCATATATTCCTGAAGCTGATGAAGTCATAATAATTCTAAAAAGAAAATCAATCTCTCAATATCATCTTTTCCATAATTTGATAACATTGCAACTCTAATTCTGTTTTGGTACTATTGCACCTATCAAAAGCAACTATGTATACTGTCATTAGCTTCTTACAATCATGATTCATGTATCTAAAATAATATTAATATATAAGTAATCTCTCAAAATTCAACTACAAGATTTAACTGTTTTAAAAAGATTTTCTGGCCAGAACCAAATGATCTTACACTTACACTTAAATGTAAGAATGTATATTCATTATCTATCAAAAACAACAATAAATATTTACAACCATAAAATAACCTGGTAACATACAACTTAAAATTTTAGCAAGAAATATTAAATCGAACAGTTCTAATTTTTCAGTCCTCATCACTTTGCCTCTCTCCCTTTCTGAATAATATTAAATGCCTCGTTAAAACAATCATCTCAAAATCTGACCCAACCTCACTAACTCTACTTAGGCTAAGTAAAATAAATCATGTCATTTATTCTCAGAAACCGTCAGGACCAGGATAAACTAGAAATCTCCAACAAAAACAGGCATCACAAGCAATTTGCTTCTATTAGGTATGTATGAGCACTAAATTAAGAGGAATGACCTCAACACTAGAGTGCAAAAGAGAACATGGATTAAGTGTACTAGCACTGCCACAACAAGTTACTTATCTAGGAGCAATCATGAGAGGTCCTACAGTTCTTAAAGAGTTGATAAAGACTAACTCATGTCTGACTAGTACCAGCCAGCAGGAAATAGCCATTCATCTCTCCCCAGTTGGGAAGACATGAAATGATATTCACGTTACAGAACAAGGTGTAGCTGAATCCTCAATGTGTGTACTACCTTCTAAAATGCCAGAAACTAAGGCAGGAAGATCACTTGGGCCCAAGAGTTAGAGACCAGCCTGGGCAACAAAATGAGACACCATCTCTACCAAAAAATTAAAAACTTAGCCAGGTGTGGTGGCACATACCTGCAGTCCCAGCTACTTGGGAGGCTGAGGTGGGAGGACTGCTTGAGTCCAGGAGGTAAGGCTGCAGTGAGCCATGTTCATGCCACTGTACTCCAGCCTGGGCAAGAATGAAACTATGTCTCAAAATAAAATAAAAGTTGCCAGAGAACAGCAAGAAAATCTTTAATAACAAAAAGAGGTAAAAAATAAATATAAAGCTGTCCAGCTCAGCCAATCTGTGACTAAGTGATACCAATTTAATGAGGGTATGTGTCAAAACCATGTTAAAAGCCATATCTAAAGATGTTTTCCTCAATATCATAAATCATTTCACAACACTTCACATAATCTTTCCCTGTACACAGGGAAACAGACACAACATCTTCAATCCCCCTTGACAACCACATGCAACTCTACCTTCCATATTGCTGTTTCTTCATGTGATCCCATGCTGCTCGTGTCACTTGGAATGAGCCCCGCAAATGAACTCTGTGGATTAGATCTAAAACAATAAATTATTTTCATTGAATATTTTGTAAAAACTTAGATAAGCCTGTCTGAGAATCAACATAAGCAGTGTTGTATTTATACAAAGATGTTCATTTTATACCTAATGTATAAAATCACCTACTGTCACACCCCAATGAGTATTTTGCCTTCATTTCAGTTATGCTACTAATCAATAGTTCACACCTAGAACTACAACAGCTTTCCTCATAATTTGTAAAATTAATGTAACACCTATATACATCTAAATATAATGCTACGCCCTTAATTTATGCCAACTTTATATAAAAATTTGCTAATATAAAATCCAAGATTTTTACAAATATAACTGGCACTCAACACTAACATCAGTTAAAGCATAATCATAAACCACATAGCTCATTAAGAAATATTTACAAAATACTCACTAGATCCCTATTGTTACCGTTTGCAAATGAGTAAATTAGTGAAAGAGAGGCCTGTTTTCACAGATTTCAATCTAATGAAGACCACTTACGAAACATTCAGACAGACAACTCTAGATTTTAACTGTCAAATTTTTTAAGCATTCTTAATTTTGTTAAAATAAATGTTTTCATGTGTGTATTAGAAGAAGAATGTAAGAGTGAAAAAAGGAACTAAAAAAAAAGAAAGAGAGAAGGGTAGTCAGGAGTAGTGGGCTTAGTAGGATGGCATCAGAGAAGGAAATACCTCAGTCCCATCGCAGCGCCAAGAAAAGCACCAACATAGGCCCCCTTTGGCAGCAAATCCTATCTTTCTTAGCTTCTTTTTATCCCAGTTGTTACAAAGGAAGCAGAAACTAAAAGCTCTTCTTAGCTTAATTCTAAATCAAAGATATTAGTTCTTCTTTCAAAAGACAGTCAGGCAATATTCCCCCAAAACACATTCTATAAACAATGATATCACTGTTTCACCTCAGTTGCCATGCCTCCCACTGCCTCAGCCACCACTCTTCATTTTAGTTCTGATGGCCAATGGAAGTAAGGACAAAGAAGAGCAAAAGAAGAAAAAAACTCTTAACTGTGATTTGTTCATTATCTAAACTCAATCTTTCCAATTCAGACAGAATGGAAAACTTTCCTATTTACTAGAAGCTACAAAATTATATCCAGGTTTTGTCCTAACCTGTTCTAAGATCGCCATCATTTTTAGTACACTAGACTCCCTTACATATCCTGCCCCTGCTCTTGAGAAAGATTCACACAGCTGGATAAGCACATTAAAGGCTGTTAGAGTTAATACAGCTGGAAAATGCTGACAACCTCTTAAGGAGAAAAAAAAAAAAAGGGAGAGGGAAATCTGAAGAAATAAAATCCTTTTAGACAACTTCTAAACAAATGATTTCACATTTTTTAAACGTATTAAATGTTTTCTAAAAGAGGCTACTTCTAACTATTTATTGTTTTTAGTACACAGTTTACTCATCATACATACTAGCAGCCAAAGTAGGCAGAAGCAGGTTTTTCCTTAAATGTATAAATTTATCAAATATTAAAAAGGCTAAATGGATAAGTATGTTCCACAGAGACATATTAAAATCAACTTACCCCAGTCTTCATCACTTATCCTAGCAAAGGAACGATCCCTCAGAATTCTAAAAAATCAATGTTGTATAGGGTAAGAAGAGGAAAGTTATATTTTTTAAAAAATTATATGACATCACTAAAAATGAAAAAGAAATACTCACCCAGCATTGTTGACCACAACATCTACAATATAAAAAGATCCAAGTCACATATAAAAGCAAGCATAGTAGTTTGCATTTGCTTACAACTCACATTTCTCTCAAAACTGGCTTTTTTAACCATGAAAAAGTAAATATAGTAGGTAAAGAGTGCTATTAAAACAAAAGTCTATACCTACATCAAAAAAATTGATTCACAAAAGCCTAAGCATCACATTGTATCAAGCACCTTCCTCTCAAACTAATATCTATAAATTTTCCCACCTCTCTATCAAAATTCTATCCACTTATTTATAGAATTCGCTACTGTACAACTCTTAGGTTCTAAGGAATCAGAATCATAAGCCATTCTACACTTAACCTTGGAATTCACTTAGCAAGTTCAAGTTAGATTTTTTCCTTGCCACTCAAAAGTAAAAGGCCCAAAAAGAAAACCATTAGAGTTACAAACTGATGCCTTATCTTGATACGTAATTATTTTCTCACTATGAAAGAAAATAATTACGTTTTAAGGTTCAGCCCTCTTGTGGCTATTTTCATATTTTTGTGGTTTCTGTCCCTGTCAGATGACATGTGAACATGGTTCTTACGAGTTCCATCAAACATAATAAGAAAAATAAATGTGACAGACCAAGCAAAACAGGGGAGAGCGCATTCAATTAAGAATAAGTAATGTTTTGCAGATTTAAACATGTTGGGCTTATCTTCTGTGATGCCTCCATCTAGCAGTTAAATAATCTATTAAGGGTATGTGGGACTAAACTGGGAAGATTAGCGAGAGAAACAACAGACTAAACAATTTATTTCAAATACTTCTTAAAAATTAAGATTTTTATTACAGAGAAATCACCTTAAGTAATTTGCAAGATATTGGATCATTTTAATCCAAATTATTATAATTCTCCAAAAGAATCCACTGGGTCCTCTATTGCCAAAATATTGGTTTATTTTTTATCTTATAAACATCTTTGAGGTTTAACTGAATTATTTAAAAAAGGGCACTGAGTAAATGCTTATAAGTTTTTTAAAGCACTTAAGGTGCAAAAAAACAAACTCAACACTATAGCCATAAAATTGCCACCTCAATGAAGCCCTTTATGAAATAAGTAAAATAATTAACTTATGAATCATATTTTAAAATGTGATTATGAGGAAAGAGGTATCTGTTTAGTAAATAAAAGTCAACTTAAAAATATTTTATTAGGAAGGCAGAAGTTGCTCCATAAGAGCCATAACACAAAGAAACATCACCTATTCTTCCAAAAGCATCCAGTGCTGTCTTCACAACCTTCTCTCCTTCTTCCACTGAATCTGAGGGAAATGAAAATTTGTATGAAATTTCAGCAACCTCCCTTCCAAAGGACTTCTAAATTCTGTGGGTCAGAGTACACGACAGATACTATTCACCCAACAGAACTTAGAAGAACATATCCATATCTACAACAATTTATTAATTGTATCATGTGCTAACTAAGAAAAACAGTAAACAACAGAATAAAGGTTAGAATCATGAAATAGTCTACATCAAAAGTGTTAAAAATTCTCCCATATATAAAATATGTAGTCAGAGAATTTGGCAGACTTAGAAAATCATAATTACACTGGAATACTGAGATATTTGCTCAAAGATTATTAATGTGGCAAACAGCATTAGTTGAAGGACAATAAATAGGATAGTTCTCTCAAATACCATACCATAGCTGGCCACTGCTTTTCCACCTCTCCTTCTTATTTCTTCAACAACCTTATCAGCAGCTAAGGAGCCTTTACCAACTCCTTTGAAGTCCCCTCCCAAATCATTCACTGTAATGCAAAAACAAGCAAACAACAATTAATTATTCTAGATTTTCAGTGTGTGTGTGTGTGTGCGTGTGTTGAAAATGAAATTCTAATTACTAGCACTTCTCTTCAGTCATCTGCCCAATTCCTTCCTACCCTATCCCATCTTACTAAACACACCACAGGCATTTTCAAAACATTCCTCTTCATTTTTGAATACAGACATAAAGAAACAGCAAAAATATTTAAACACGAGTTCTTCTCACAACATTTTTAACTATGCAGTGTTTTTCCTCTTTCAAAAAGTAAAAAAGCCTGGGCATGGTGGCTTATACCTGTAATTCCAGCACTTTGGAAGGCTAAGGTGGGAGGACTGCTTGAGCTTAGGTGTCCAAGACCACCAGCCTGGGCAACATAGCAAGACTTCATCTCTACTAAAAACCAAAATAATTAGCTGGGCATTATGGCATGTAGCTGTAGTCCCAGCTACTTGGGAGGGTGAGGTGGGAGGATTGCTTGAACCTGGGAAATCAATGCTGCAGTGAGCTATGATCATGCCACTGCACTCCAGCCTGGGCAACAGAGCAAGATCCTATCCAGAAAAAAAAAAAAGGAGCAGGGAAAAAAAGTTAAAAAAAAAAAAAAAAAAAAGATTCAACCCACTTTTCAGCAAAAGAAAAGAAAAAATGTGAAAATCACTTTAAGATGAAATACACAGGAAAACAAAACTACTATAAAATCGATCAATCCTACTTCCACGTCTTTATCCAAAACAACTGAAATCAGAAGAAAAACTGACTTGAAATTCTCTCCAAATATCAAAGGGTATTAGCACTCCAATGTTCACTGCAACACAATTCACAATAGCTAAGATGTGGAAACAACCTAAATGTCCATGGATAAATGAATGAATAAAGAAAATGGGGTATATACATGCAATGGAATAGTATTCTGCATTTAAAAAGAATAAAATACTGCAATATGTGATAATATGAATAAATTCTGAAGACACTATGTTAAAAGAAATACGTGAGTCACAAAAGGACAAATACTGGCATGATTCCACTTATGTGGGGTATCTAAAATATCAAAGCTCATAGAATCAGAAAATAGAAAGATGGTTGCCAGGAACTAGGGAGATGCTGGAAATGGAGAGTTGCTAACCAATGGGTATAAAGTTTCAATTACATTGGGCTGGGTGTGGTGGCTCATGCGTGTAATCCCAACACTTTGGGAGACTGAGGTGGGGGGATCAGCTGAGGTCAGGAGTTCAAGACCAACCTGGCCAACATGGTGAAACCCTGTCTTTACCAAAAATACAAAAATTAGCTGGGCGTGATGACGCACACCTGCAATCCCAGCTACTTAGGAGGCTGAGGCAGAAGAATCGCTTGAACCCAGAAGGCAAAGGTTGCAGTGAGCTGAGATCACGCCACTGCACCCCAGCCTGGACAGCAGAGTAGAAACTCTGCCTTAAGAAAAAAAAAAAGTTTCAATCATGCAAGATAAAAAAGTTCTAGAGATCGGCTATACAACATACCTATAACAATACTATATTGTACACTTAAAACCTTGTGAAAAGGATAGATCTTGTAAGTATTCTTACCACAATAAAAAAGTTTTTAAAGATTAAGCATACAATGTTGAAATATCTTCTCCATAAGAAAGTCTTTATGTATAAGAATGGTGATTTTAAAAGCAACAGGCATGAGCTTAAAATATTAAAAAATAGTATTTTAAGTTTGTACAACATACACAGTGTCTAAAATGAAAGAAATAAAAACTATTTATCAAAAGAGGTCAAAAATTACATACAGAACCAGTACATGTTTAGTCACTAATTTATACCATAACTCCATGTTTGTATGTTTAACACCTGATCATACTTACCATATAATATCTCCCTATATCCAAGTATATATTTACAAACATTGAGTATTTACTACTTGCAAGAAAATCTACAGAAGAACACACAAATGTGTAAGAATGGTGTTTGCCCTCAAAGAGTGTATTATTTATTGAAAGTTAAGTATGTGATGGTGACAGTAATACACAGATTTTAGCATAAAGCATATATCCAAGCCAACATAATCAAACAAGAATAAACAAAGTTAATTTACACAATAATTTATGAAAAAATTTACAAAATAACATGCAAAAACTAATAAAAAGATACACAGATAAAAGCCAAATAACTTGGAAAAACAGAACTTAAGAGAATTATTTGAAAATAACTTGGAAAAACAGAACTTAAGAGAATTATTTGAAACAAAGATTCTGCATTGTGAAATGATCTTCTCCATAGGGTTACTGCATAGATTTTGAAAACTATATCAATAAAAAAGTTACTAATTAATAAATAGCAGAATGGTATACATGAAAATGTAATAGTTATGATTCATACAATTTTTTTGAAACAAGATTTTTTTTTTCTTCTGAAAAATTGCTCTTTTTAAAACTGGAGTGAGGGTTGACAGTGGAATTGGATAAATAGGTAATGAGATAATATGGAGAAAAAGCCAATGCCTGAAATCAGCTAAGGCATATATATATTTTCACTTAACTTTTTGAAAACAGGAAGTGAGTTTTTCAAAATGCGGGCTGAGATTTTTTTCTGACAGTATAATATGATGTCTTACTGCAAATAAAAATGTTACAAAGACACAAAAATAAGAGAAAGAGGCTTATATTACCCCTTAACAGACAGAAAAAAGTGTTAGGATTCTCAAAAGACTGAATTCTTATTAACTGTTCATTTCAATGCAATTATTGAAACGACAGGAAACAACCAGTTAAAAAATATCAAGATTTTAAGACGGCTAACAGCCTTTTATGACCCTTTTTAAGCACAAGAAAGTTCAAAAGCAAGTTAGAATATGTGATACTTAAGTGAAGAAAGCATTGTTTGATTGTGCAATGAAACACTACCCCCAAGTGGAAATTTTACAAAGCGCAAGCAGGCAGGCAAGCCCTGAAAGTTGGATAAATAATTTATTGAGCTCAATCACGGGCAGTTAAATAATATTGGGGTAAATTTATCTCAAACAAATCTCCACATTAAAGACTACTAAATTGACACTGACCCATTCAGCAATCCCACTATCACCAGAGCAAAATCACAGAAATTAAAATCTTAACTAGAAAAACACTGGTTAGACATCATCAAGATGGCCAACTAGAGGTGCCCAATCCTTGTCTCCTCTGCAAAGAAGGACCAAAACAACAAATAACAGCGCTTCAGGTAGAATGTCTAAGGGAGAACATGACAATTCAGCAAGGAAGTGACAAAAAACCTTCTGAGGCACAGAAACTCGGCATGGCAGCTTAGAGGGGGAAATGAAGCCTCCAGACGTGATCAGCTTAGAGCTGACAGGGACTTCCTATTGTGGGTAAAAGGTTAAGTGGGAGATACCTAAGTGTCACCATTACCGTCACAAATACCTGCAATCTTAACTACGGCAGAGTTCCACAGTTCTCACAGACCCTGAGCTCAGTATAGCCACCTTCCTGGAGTATAGACAGCTGAATTGCTCCTGAAAAGGAACACAAGCTGAGTCCTCCCCATCCCATGAGACCCAAGCTGTTACAGTATGATCCCATTTTAGGAATGGAACCACTGCTGGTGTGCATTCTGACCTGGAGGCCAATAACCCAAACATCTCCACATCCTAGGGGTGCCATCTGTCATCATCCCACCATGTCCACACAGAAGGCTGCAGGATCATAACCCCAGCTAGTTTCAGTGGTACCACTATGACCTTAGTCCATGTAGCACTCTACACTCCAAAAGAAAAAACAAATATTCAAGTACAATGGGGACACTGCCACCGGGAAGCGAAGGCTGACATATGCATTCCCCAGAGACTGAGAATTAGCCTGGCCAGCATCTACCGCCTCAAGCAACCATGATCTATCTAGCAGTAGAGAGCAACCATGTGCCACATGTGCCCCATATGGACCAAGACAACTGACACCACCAGCAACCCTTCCCCCTCCCATGGAGGATCTACCATACACCATGCTCACTCACCAGGGACTGAGAACTAACCCATCTGGCAATCCCTCTTCCCAGCAAAACTGTGCCACTGTCTCCACAAACACCAAAGTCAAGGCCACTGAGGCACATACAGACATTACTGATATTGACTACAGCCAAAAAAATCACAAGGCAATTATACTTCTGTGCCCAACCAGAAGCTAAACCAAACACCCAACCCAACTGATACATAGAGAAAAAAGTCTTTCCCTACAAAAGTTACTTCATAAAAGTGGAAGATATGACTGTTCTACTAGACACACAAATATCAATGCAGGAACAAAAGAAATATGGAAAAACAGGCCAGGTGAGGTGGCTCACGCCTGCAATCTCAGCACTTTGGGAGGCTGAGGCAGGTGAATCACTTCAGGTCAAGAGTTTGAGACCAGTATGGCCAACATGATGAAACTGCATTTCTACCAAAAATAACAAAAATTAGCCAGGCGTGGTGGTGGGCACCTGTAGTCCCAACTAGTAAGGAGGCTGAGGCAGAAGAATCGCTTGAACTGGGAGGCAGAGGTTGCAGTGAGCTGAGATAGCACCACTATACTCCAGCCTGGGCAACAGAGTGAGACCCTGTCTCCAGGTGAATAAATTTTAAAAAATAAATAAATAGATACCTTTATTTAAACATTTTTTAAGTTAAAAAAAAAAAAAGAAACATGGAAAAACAAGGAAACGTGACACCTCCAAAGAAACACAACTCTCCAGTAACAAACTTAAATAGAAGAAAATCTACAAAATGCCTGAAAGGTAATTCAAAATGATGATCTTAAGGAAATCCAGTGAGATACAAGAAAATATAAATAGATAATACAAGAAAATCAGGAAAACAATTAATGATCTAAATGAGAAATTCAACAAAAAGATATATACATCATTTAAAAAAAACAGAGCTTAAGAACTCAATGAATAAAGTGTGATGACTGAATGTTCACACTTATGTGTAACATGTGCCTCCCTCAAAAGTTTGTCCTGAAACAAGCACATTGCCCATCTGATAGGAAAAAGAAAAAAGAAAAAACAAGAATTCAATGAATGAAATTTAAAAATACAATTGAAAGCTTCGACAACAGACTACATCAAGCAAAAGAAAGAGTATTTAAACTCAAAGTCAGGTCTTTTGAAATAACCCAGTCAGACAAAAAAAAAAAAAAAGGAAAGAGAAAAACATCATAACAAATGAAGAAACCTATGGTACTAATGGGACACCATTAAGTAAACAAATTTTTACATATTGAGATTTACAGAAGGAGTGAAGTTTGGCATAGAAAACATTTTAGCTGGAAACTCCCCAAGTCCTGAAAGAAAGATGGACATCCACATCCAGGAAACTCAAAGGTCTTCAAATGTATTCAACTCAAAAATGTCCTCTCCAAAGCACATTCTCGTAAAACTGTCAAAAGTCAAAGACAAAAAGAGAATATTAAAAACAGCAAGAAAAAGCGTCAAGTCATGTATAAGGGAATCCCTATTAGACTAAAAGCAGATTTATCTGCAGAAACATTATAAGCCAGGAGAGAATGGAATGATAACATTCAAAAATGCTGAAAGAAAAAAAAAAAAAAAAAGACCTACCAGCCAAGAATACAACTCCAGCAAGCTATCCTTCAGAAATAAAGGAGAAACAACGTCTTTCCCAGACAAGAAAAAACTGAGAGAATTTATCACCACTAGACTAGTCTTACAAGAAATGCTTATGGGAGTTCTACATCTGGAAGTGAAAGAATGAACTACCATCATGAAAACATATGAAAGCTTAAAACTCACTGGCAGAGCAGACACACAAATGAGAAAGAGAAAAGAATCCAATTTTATCACTACAAAAAAAAAAACACCAAACTGAAGAGACAGACAATAAAAGATAAAGAAAGGAACAAAGAACATTAAAAAAAAAAAATTAACAAAATGACAGAAGTTCTTACCTATTTATCTTGAATATAAATGAATTAAATTTCCCAGTTAAAAGATAGAGATTGGCTGGATAGATTTTTTAAAATACTCAATTATATGCTACCTACAAGAAACTCACTTTACCCGTAAAGACACACATAGACTGAAAACGAAAGGATAGAAAAAGATATTCTACACAAATAGAAACCAAAAATAAGCAGCATAACTACATTCACAACTCAGCGTATACAAGGCATTTGTTCCAGGACACTCCATGTGCACCAAAATCTGTGTACACTCAAGTCCTGAAGTTGGCCCTGTGAAACCTATGTATACAAAAAGTAGGCCCTCCATATACGCAAATTTCACATCCTATGAATACTGTGTTTTCTATTGATATGTGGTTTTTAAAATATAAACGTGTAAGTGAACCTGCACAATTCAAACCTATGTTGTTCAAGAGTCAACCATATACATCAGATATAATAGACTTTAAGTCAAAAACAGGGCAGAGAGAAAAAACAAGGTCATTATATAAAAATAAAGGTATCATTTCAATAAGAGGACATAACAGTTGTAAATATATATGCACCCAACACTGGAACACCCAGATATATAAAGCAAATGCTACCAGATCTAATGAGAAAGACAGACTTCAATATAATAATAGTTGGGGACTTCAATACCTCACTCGTGGCACTGGGAAGATCATCAAGAAAGCAAACCAACAAAGAAACTTTGGACTTAAACTGCTCTATAAACAAAATGGACCAAAAAGACCACTGCTCTAAAAATGAAATTGTCCTAACAGAAGTTAACAAACTGCTCTATAAACAAAATGGACCAAGAAGACCACTGCTCCAGAAATAAAATGGTCCTAACAGAAGTTAACAGAACATTTGATCCAACAGCTGCAGACACACATCAGCGCATGGAACATTCTCCATGTCAGACCATAAGTTAGGCCACAAAATAAGTCTTAATAAATTTTTTATTTGATATGATTTTGGTTTTCTAACCACAATGAAATAAAACTACAAATCAATAACAAGAACTTCGGACACAGTACAAATACATGCAACTAAACAACATATTTCTGAATAACCAATGGATAGCAAAGAAATTAAGAAGAAAATTTAAACATTTCTTGAAACAACTGAAAATAAAACCACAACCTACCAAAGCCTATGAAATATAGCAAAAGTAGTACTAAGAGGAAAGCCTATAGCAATAAACGCCTACACTGGAAAAGTAGAAAGAATTCAAATAAACAATCTAAAAATGCATCTCAAAGAAGTAGAAAAGCAAGAACAAATCAAATCCAAAATCAGTAGATAGAAGGCATAAAGATCAGAGAAGAAATAAACAAAATTCGGCCTAAAAAAAATACAGAAGGTCACTGAAACAAAAAGTTGGTTTTTGAAAAGATAAACAAAACTGACAATTCATTAGCTAGACTAAGAAAAAAGAGAAGACACAAATAAACAAAATCAGCAATGAAAAAAATACATTTATAACTGATACCACAGAAATAAAAAAGATCGTTAAAGACTACTGTGAACAACTCTATGCCAACAAACTAGAGGAAAACTGGCAACTCAGAAGAATTAGAAAATCTGAACAGGTCAATAACAAGGAACAAGATTGAAGCAGGTATAAAAACTCTTCCATGAAAGAAAAGAGCAGTATCAGACAGCTTCACTGCTGAATTTTACCAAACACTTAAAGAATACCTAATACAAATTCCTCTCAAACTATTTCAAAAAATTGAAGGGGGTGGAACGGATTTCTTCCAAATTCATTCTATGAGGCGGGCACTACACCGATACCCAAACCAGACAAGAACAAAACAACAAAAAAAAAAGAAAACTGAAGTCCAATATCCCTGATGAACACAGTCACAAAAATCCTAAACAAAATACTAGCAAACTGATTCCAATTAGATTATATATCATAATCAAGTGAAATTTAGCCAGAGATGTAATGATGGTTACATATATGCATATCAATAAATGTGATATATCACATCAACAAAATAAAGGAGAAAAAACCATCTGATCACCTCAAGAGACACAGAAAAAGCATTTGATAACATTCAATATTCCTTCACGATAAAAACTCTCAACAAATTAGGTACAGAAGGAATGTACCTCAATACAGTAAAGGTCATATATGACAAACCTGCAGCTAACATCATACTCAATAGGGAACAGCTGAAAGCTTTTCCTCTAAAAACTGGAACAAAATAAAAATGCCCACTTTCACCACTCTTATTCAACATAGTGCTGAAAGTACTAGCCAGGGCAATTAGGCAAGAGAAAGAAAGAAAGGGCATCCAAATTAAAAAGAAGGATATCAAACTGTTCCTGTTTACAGATGACACAATCCTATATAGAGAAAAACCTAAAGACTCCACCAAAAAACTCTTAGAACTGATAAATGACTTCAGTAAAGTTGCAGAATACAAAATTAACATACAAAAATCAGTAGCATTTCTATACACCAATGTGTTGGGCCACTTCTGCATTGTTATATATAAGAAATACCGGAGGCTGGGTAATTTATAAAGAAAAGAGGTTAATTGGAGCATAATTCTGCAGGCTGTACAGGCAGGGCTCCAGCATCTGCTCCTGGTAAGGCCCTCAAGAAGCCTCCAGTCATGGCAAAAGGCAAAGGAGGAGCAAGCGCATCACATGGCAAGAGTGGGAGCAAGAGGGAGAAGGAGGTCCCAGACTGTTTTAAACAACCAGATCTCACATAAACTGAGTAAGAACTCACTTATCACCAACGGGTTGGTGTTAAGCCAATCACATTTCAACATGATTTGGAGGAGAAAAACATCCATACCATATCAACCAATAACAAACTAGCTGAAAAAGAAACCAGAAAGCAATCCCATTTACAATCACCAGAAAAAATAAAATAAAATACCTAGAAATAAATCAACCACTGAGGCAAAAGATCGCTACAATAAAACTATAAAACACTGATGAAAGAAATGGGAAGAGGACACAATAAATGGCAAGACATCCCATGTTCATGGATTGGAAGAATTAGTACTGTTAAGATGGCCATACCACCCAAAGTGATCTACAGGTTCAATGCAATCTCTATCAAAACGCCTGTGGCATTCTTTGTTTGCTGTTGTTCCTAGCCACTAGACAACCAGGGAACCAGTGACATTCTTCAAAGAAATTAAAAAAAAAAAAAATCCTAAAATTCACATGAAACCACAAAAGATCCCAAATAACCAAAGCAATACTGAGCAAAAGAAAAAAACCTGAAAGTATCACACTACTTGACTTCAATATATACTATAAAGCTATAGCTACCAAAACAGCAATGGTACTGTCATAAAAATATATACCTAGAACAATGGAACAGAATAGATAACACAGAAATAAATCCACACATTTAAACCCAATTGATTTTCTACAAAGGTGCAAAGAACATACATGGGGTAAAGGACAGTCTTCAATAAATGGTGCTGGGAAAACTGGATATCCACATGCGGAAGAATGAAACTAGACCCCTACTCTCATCATATACAAAAATCAACACAAAAGTTATTAAAAAGCTAAACCTAAGACCTGAAACTATGAAACTACTAGAAGAAAACATGGCGGAAACACTTCAGGACATTGGTTTCAGCAAAGATTTTGTAAATGAGACCTCAGAAACACAGGCAACGAAAGCAAAAATAAACAAATGGGACTAGATTAAACTAAAAAGCTTCCGCACAGCAAAAAAACAACCAACTTGTAGAATGGGAGAAAATATTTGCAAACTATTCATCCAACAAGAGATGAATATCCAAAATACATAAAAACTCAACACCAAAAATAAAAAATAAATAATCCTAATAAATAAATAATACATAAATAAACAGTATATTTTTAAAATGGCAAATGAACTGAATAGGCACTTTTCAATGGCAAGGCATAGTGGCTCATGCCTGTAATCCCAGCACTTTGGGAGGCCAAGGCAGGCAGATCATTTGAGGTGAGGAGTTTGAGACCAGCCTGGCCAACATGGTGAAACGCCATCTCTACTAAAAATACAAAAAAAAATAGCTGGGTGTGGTGGCAGGTGCCTGTAGTCCCAGCTACTTAGGAGGCTGAAGCAGGAGAATCGCTTGAACCCGGGAGGCAGAGGTTGCAGTGAGCCAAGATCACACCACTGCACTCCAGCCTGGGCAACAGAGTGAGATTCCGTCTTAAAAAAAAAAAAAAAAAAAAAGAGACATATAAATGGCCAAGAAGTATATGAAAAAATGCTCAACATGACTAATCATCAGGAAAATGCAAATCAAAACCACAATGAGATCATTTCAAGTTAGAATGGCTACTATCAAAAAGGCAAAAAAATAATAACAAAGGATGACAAGAATATGGAGAAAATGAAACTCTCATATATTATTGGTGGAAATGTAAATTCGTATAGCCATTATGGAAAACAGTATGGAGGTTATTCAAAAAAACTAAAAACAGAACCACTATACGAATTAATCCCATTGCTGGGTATATATAAACCAAAGGAAAGGAAATCAACATGTCAAAGAGATATCTGCATTCCCGTGTTTACTGCAGCACTATTCACAATAGTCAAGATATGGAACCTGCCTAAGTATTCATCAACAGATGAATGGATAAAGAAAATGTGGCACACAATACATAATGGAATACTATTTGGCCATTAAAAAAAAAAAATGAAATCCTGTCATTTTCAGCAACATGGATGAGCCTGGAGGACATTATGTTAAGTAAAATAAGCCAGGCACAGGAAGATAAATACAGCATGTTTTCACTCATATGTGGAAGCTAAATAAGCTGACCTCACAGAAGTACAGAGTATAATACTGGTTACTGAAGGCTGGGGAGGGCAGCAGGGGAGAGAGGAATAGGAAGAGACTGATAAACCAATACAAAATGACAACTAAATAGAAGGAATAAGTTCTACTAGTGTATAGTACTCTAGGGTGATTACGGCCAACAATAATTTATACTATATTTTCAAATATCTAGAAGAGAGGATTCTGAATGTTCCCAATGCAAAGAAAGGACAAATGTTTGAGGTGACGGATATGCTAATTACTGATTTGATCATTATACACTGTATAAAGGAATCAAAATATCACTGTACCCTATAACAGTGTAACAGTATAACACAAAATATACTGTACCCTATAAATATGTTATATAACAGTATAACACAAAATATACTGTACCCTATAAATATGTATAATTATTATGTGTCAATTAAAGACAATAAGAAAAGAAAATCATTGGTTACATGTTGAAAAACTTAGATATAGAAAGAACATTAAAAATATGTTTTGCAATTATATACAAAGAGAATTGTATCCATAACATGTGACACTGTTACCACTTAAATGTGTCACTAAAATTCTAGTAGTAATAATAACAACTTATACTGATATGTGTGTACTTCACATTTCAATAAAACCACTAAGTATATTGATGCATTTAATCTCCAGGTAGCTTTTTAAGAGGTTGGCAGTAACAATTGTTCCTACTTTCACAGATAAGAAAAGAGTTTGGAAAAGATTATCTTACCACAGGTCCCTAAGTCTGTAAGAAATGGCAAAATTTACACTAGAAACTGGATCTACTACAATACCACTCTGCTCCTCTAATGCTTTAAGCAAGTTTCTTTTACCCTAAAAAGACCATTATTTCCACTAAGGTAAAAAAAAAAAAAAAAAAAATCACATTTTTTGGGGATATGAAGGAATAGATAAACGAACCACCCAACTCAAACAAATAGCTTTCATATAGGTAGCAAAAAATGCTAAGACTATGATAGTCAAGGGTCAAGTCTTTTCAGCTGAAATGATCAACATGTTCTAAAGTGTGATACATTTGCACATTTTCCATATAAAATCCAGTTCATAACCCTGAAGAGCTTTTTTTAGCATAAAGCTTTTCCTCATTTCTGTCATTTTAAATAAAACAGTGACTCAGACAGTCTATTAACTACAAAAGATTTTTCCTAAAAAGCATTCCCAAAATTTTATCAAATACATGCTATATTGGGAATGTAAGTATATTGGGAAATCCTTTCTGTTTTTTCTTGAGACAGGGTGTCACTGTCACCCACGCTGAGTGCAGTGGCACAATGATAGCTCACTAAAGTCTCAAACTCCCAGGCTCAAACCATCCTCCTGCCTCAGCCTCTTGAGTAGCTAGGACTACAGGCATGCACCACCACACCTGGCTTTTTTATTTTCAGTTTTATTTTTTTGGCAAAAACAGCGGGTCTTGCTATGTTGCCCAGGCTGGTCTTGAACTCCTGGCCTCAAGCAATCCTCCTGCCTCAGCCTCCCAAAGTGTTGGGATTACTGCACCCAGCCAGGATCCAAAGAATTCTAAAACACACTTAGATCCGATAAAAAGTATTCTATAAGTAGGTAAATAGATAACTAAGTACAAGGTACCAAATTATCAGGCCTGAAAATAGAACCACGTGTTTGTGAGAATGCCTGTTATCCCACATTCTCACAACATTGGTTATTATCATTGCCTTCAGTCTGACAATTAAATGATTATAATTTGTAGCTCATTATTTTAGTTTACATTTTTTTGAGCGCTAGTAAAGTAATATTTTATTTTCATGGGCTTATATTTATTACTGTTTTGCCTGTTTAGTTCACATTTTATTTGGGATACTTGTCTTTCTTATAGATTTGTAAATGTCCTTTATTTATAAAAGACGTTCATTCTTTGTTACATATGACACGAATCATAAATTCCTTTACTGAAATGCTGAAAGAAAAATAAAGCTCATATCTGAGCATCAGTATTACTTGATGAGTATTATGCACATTGCTTTTCAGTGTTTTGTAGAAACTAGATTAAGAAGTCTAGATTTGTCCTTAATAATTATATTTGCTACACAGGTCTTTATTCTTAGAAGCAGGTTTTCTTGTTCTTTCTGTCCTTGACCCTAGCTTTCTCTGACTATTGGCTCCAAAGACTATAGCAAGAAATAAGCTTTGAGTCTCCTGATATCAAGGCTGCTAAACTAGCTGAGGGAATATATCTTGTACTTTGTGCACGCGCGCGCACACACACACACACACACACATGCAAACCAAACCAAACATCATCTTCCTCGTACTGCCCCCACCCACTTCTGTCACTTCTCTGCTGGCTGAGACTTGTCCCAGGCACTCTTTCTCTTCTTCCATTTCTGAAAAGCACATGCCACTGAGTCATCAGGTCTTGTCATCAATTTCATTAGGATTCTTCAAATATTTACTGTGTTCCCATTCTGTATCCAGCACTGTGCTGGGTGCTTTGGACTTAGATCGTTTATGCAGTGAGAATTTGCCAGTTCTTTTGAGCAATTAGCTTTCTCCATTTCTTCTCTATTCTATAATCTCATTCCTAGATTACTGCAGTTGCTGCCCATTTATACTATGGGAGGCCTTTATACTATGTCAGCCCCTTGCTCATAATCCGCAGTGGATTTTCCTATTATCCACAGCATAACTTTAAAAGAGATCTCGTAGCCTTGCCTCACTTTAATGCTTTAATTTACCACAGAGTTCCTTCTTTTCGCATAGATCAATGTGGGAAATGGTTTATACACCAATTTCTAACTTAGCACTTACCATTATTACCAAGAGTAACAATGTTACAAAGCTTTATATTTGAAGAGTGCTTTATAATAACATTTATGCATATTCATGTTCATATAGACACTCAATCCAAGGATCTGTCACCAACAAAGTTGTACCTATTAACAATGACATATATATAAACTATTTTATTTCCAAAGTAAAATGTTGCTTCCAATTCTACAAAACTGGGATAGTTTTTATATGTACTAACTGTGACATCCTTTGTGCTGATTAATCCAAGAAGTATATTTAAGCATGAGAGGGTAATATTATATTAGAAACGTATTTCCTTTTTGGAGGGTTTACCTTATACATATACTTTTAAAGAAATTCAAGCCATGTATATTCAAGAAGTCCTTTTTCACCCCTTGCCCTTTACTCTCTCCCAGAGATACCTAGCTACCTGCTATTAACCATTTCTTGGATGCCCTTCCATACATTCTCGTCTCTTTTTTTTTTTTTTTTTTTTTGGAGAGATGGGGACTCACGATGTTGCCCAGACTATTTTCAAACTCTTGGCCTGAAGCATCCCTCCTGCCTCAGCCTCGCAAAGCACTGGGAATACAGGCATGAGCTACCACACCCAGCCTCCTATTTTCTATGCTTGATGTATTTCCTCCCATTTTGATAATGTTTCCTATGGCAGACAATAGCATCAAGAATTATTTCATCAAGGCAGTGCGTGGTAGCTCACGCCTGTAATCCCAGCACTTTGGGAGGCTGAGGCGGGTGGATCACCTGAGGTCAGGAGTTCGAGACCAGCCTGGCCAACATGGTGAAACTCCGTCTCTACTAAAAATAGAAAAAATTAGCCAGATGTGGTGGCGGGTGCCTGTAATCCCAGCTACTTGGGAGGCTGAGGCAGGAGAATCACTTGAACCCAGGAGGCGGAGGTTGCAGTGAGTCGAGATCACGCCATTGCACTCCAGCCTGGGTGACAAGACCAAGACTCTATCTCAGAAAAAAAAAAATTATTTCATGGATTTTAGAACTGTGGGTCCAATGGAGGTTTTCATTCCTGTATTATGTTTATGTCCTGACTGCTATCAAAACTATCTGAACTGATTTAAATTAAAAACGAATGTGCAATAGGACTATTAAAGATGGGAAAAATTAAACAACATGTTATGTCAGGGAAAGACAAGCATACTAAAAGCCTAAGCTAAAGGTAGTTACTCTAGTTGAGGACAATGTCAGGTTTACCCTTAAGTTTCTTGACCGCCAAGAAAATGGGAAAACACAGGACTGTCACACTGTTTTCACTTTTGGTAGAAAGATACAATCACCTTAGTTCATCAGGAATCTTTTCCAGAATGGCCATAACTGTATCTAAATATTTGAAAAACTCCAAAATATGATGGCAGTTTAGAGAGCAGTATCTTAAATTAGGTACCTTTCATTGACTTTGCCTCAACAATAAGGCATCAAATGTATCCTTAATGGGAGAAGAAAACTAAAAATGAAAGACTGGGTCATTCAGAGTTCGGTCCTTCAACCTCTTTTCCTGTTTATTTGTACTCACTACCCACATAATCTGATCCAGTCTCCTGGCTTTAAATAACATCTATAAACAGAGAATATTCAGATTTCTCTGTCTAGCCTCAACCTGTCCCCTCAACTACAGTGTCCTATATCCCACTGCCTACTTAATATCGCCATCTGAAGGTCTAATAGGATTGTCTCCACTGTATCAATCTCCTCCTCCTTCAGTCTTTCCTGTCTCAGTAAACGGACACTCTATCCTTCCAGATGTTTGACTCAAAAATCTTGGAACCACCTTGACTTCTCTTTCCCTTATAATCCACATACAAACCATCAAAAAATCTTGCCATAGCTTTCTTCAAAATATATCCAGAATTTAACTTATTTGCGCCACCTCCATCCCCATCACATTGTCTAAACCACCACCGTCTCTTATGTGGATTACGCAAAAGCCTCCAACTGGTCTGCTTCTTCTCTTTTTATGGAAAATAACAAAGAATATACAAATGAATTAATAGTTAATAAACCCCAATGTGCCCATCTTTTTTCTCCACTTCCACTCATGTTCCCCTACAATCTAGTCTCCCAACAGCAATGAGAATGATCTATTTCACCCTTAAATCAGGTCATGTTCCTCTTCTATTCATAACCTCTAATGGCTCCCCATCTCAGGGTAAAAGTCAGTCCTTACTCTGAACTAAAGGTCCTACGTGATCTGGTCTTCTAGGACCCCTCTGCCCTCATCTCTCACTTTTGTCTCCCTTATGACCTTGCTCACTACAATCACACTGGCCCCCTTCCTAACCCTAAAATATACCATGCCTACACCGGCCTCAGTAACCTGGCTTCAGCTGCTTCCACTGCCAGGGATGCTTAGGCAGCAGATGTCTTCAAAGCGCACTCCTTCACTTCCTGCAGTCTCTCTTTAAAACACTTCTTTCAGCATTTTCTGTTCCTTTAACTCATTTTTTTCCTCCATAGCACCTACCTTTATCTATTATATTTTTACATATGTATTTGCTGATTCTCTGTCCCTCCACTGCCCCCCACCAGAATCTATGCACCATGAAAGTAGGGACCCTGTTTTATTCCCACTATATTCCTCCAGCATCTAGAACAGTGTTTGCTATATAATAGACACTTAATAAATGAATAAATGAATCTATTTGATGTTAAGTCTATTAACTTTATTACTTTTTTTAAAACTGGCAAATGACAAAATAACAAATTGCTAAGAACTACTCTAGTTCTTAAAATGACAAACAGCTAAGAGCTACTCTAAATTTATTCAAAGGTTTTCCCCCATAACCCAGGATGGTGATGGTCATGGAGGTATCTAAGGGACACGTGGGTATTTTATGTATCGCTCATTTATTATAAGCTGGAATTCACATGTGCCTTCTTATGATCTTTCTCCCTGTATTATATCAGTTTAACTTATTCAATCGGTATATATTCTTGATCACTAAATACTATACTTACCCTTGCAGAGAGTCATCAGTGCCTAAAGCAGCCTGCTATGGTGTAAATATTTATCCCCTCCAAAACTCATGTTGAAAGTTAATCCCTGATGTGGCAGTATTGAGATGTGGGGCCTTTAAAAGATGATTGAATTGTGAGGGCTCTGCCCTTACAAATGCATTACTCCATTCATGGACTAACGGATTAATCAGGTAATGAATTAAAAGGTTATCATGGGAGTAAGAAGTGGCTTTATAAGAAGAGGAAAAGAGACCAGAACCAGCACACTCAGCCCCTTGCCGGGTGATGCAGATGTAGCCCCTCAACACTGGACTACTCAGCCTACGTAACTGTAAGAAATAAATTCCTTTTTTAAAATACATTACCCAGTTTGTAGTGTTCTGTGATAAGCAACAGAAAATAGACTAAGACACAGAGCTTTTTCTTTAAGCATCTAGGAGAAACATGTATGAGGGGGCTGGGATGTGCCTTGAGTCAACAAGACGTCAGGTTCACTTTGATATATCCAGTTCTTGAGCAGAGTGACCCATATATGGTAAGCAGGGACTGATATTGGTTCCTTTCTCTTCCCTTTCCAAAAGCCTTTTAATTTTTTGTCATTTACCCTCATCATAATCCTGGAAGTTAGGTAAGACAGCTACAAACAGAGAGGTCATATAATTAGGCAGCAGAGCCAGGATTTAAAGCTTGGCCTGACTTCAAAGGCAATGCACCTTGCCCACTACAGTTCACCTTCCAGCTGTCAAGATCCCATAGTGGTTAAAAACACGGGCTCTAGCACCAGCCCACAGGAAGTTAAGACTCAGCTTTACCATTATTATGTAACTGCAGCACGGAAAAGTCATGTCAATCTTACTTAAAAAGACTGTAATTTAATTTAACCAAAGGTGTTACGTCAGTTCAAGAGCAGAACTCCCTTTCTTTTCCTAAGGAGTTCTTTTTGCTCCTTTTTGTCAGTCTTTCTCGTGTTTATGTCCTCAAAATAAAACTTACTATTCAGAGAACAACATATAGTGCACCTACTGAGGAAACCTCAAAACTACTGAATTCCCAATATCCTGCTTAAGATATGCACAAGTATTTCCTGAAAAATGTAATTTACACAAAAGCAAATGTCTCTTTTTACAGTATCAGCCTAAGGCTTAGCAGTTCTTATACCAAATTTACATAATCCATAAGCTTTATATAATGGAATATAAAACACAGCAATCATATTAACACAAAATTGGAGACTATCTTAAATGATGCCCCTAACTTCCGGCTTAGAAAAGTGATTTCCTTTAGCTGGTGAAATATGAGTAGAAATGACACGCCACTTCTAAAAAGAAGTCAGGAGTTCAAGACCAGCCTGGCTAAGATAGTGAACCACATCTCTACTTAAAAATAAATAAATAAATAAATAAATAATTAGCCAGGCGTGGTGGCAGGCACCTGTAATCCCAGCTACTTGGGGGGCTAAGGCAGAGAACTGCTTGAACCCGGGAGGCAGAGGTTGCAGTGAGCCAAGATCACTCCACTGCACTCCAGCCTGGGCAACAGAGTGAGACTCCGTCTCAAAAAAAAAAAAAAAAAAAGAAAGAAAACTAGTGTGTGATGCAACTTGGAAACAGAATGTCTATGGTATACATATCAAAAGGCTAACAGGTAAGACACAGACTTTAAAAAGGAATAGAAAACATCAGTCAAAATTTCTGCACTTCTACATAGATTGAATTCTCCTCTTTAAATCTCCTCCTTCTAAATCTGGCTCTTCATTCAAGTTTAGGAAATATTTTTCTTCTATATTCTTGGACTTTTATCAGGACTTGACACAATTATCATCTCTACTGTAATAATGCAATGACGGAAAAGATACAGCATCTCTGTTTAATTTTTTTCTTAGAATTCAAACACTCCTAATCTGAATTTAAGACATTCAGAGGGAACAGGGAAATAAAGGAAAACTGATGCACAGGAACATATTGTTATAAAATTTTTTATAAAACAGGTTTATAAACTAAGTTTCTGTCTTAGTCAAGAACAAAAAAAGCAAGAAATGTATTCAACCAATCTCATACACACCAGCCCTTCCTCCAAAAAGTATATCAACAATAAAAGAACCAATGAATAAAGTACCTTCTTTTGCACAAAGCAATATTCTAGGTCCTTTAGTAGATACAAAAGATAAAACAAGATCCTTGCCATTATGGAATTGAGCAGAAAAGATGCAAATATACAAAAACGTATAAGGTAAAAATATTAAGAACTAAATAGCAACATAAAAAGAGAAGGAAAATTAAAAACAGTAACAGTATGTGTCTTTAGGCCTCAACATGAGCTATTCTTGGGAAAATCTGACAAAGTGGGCCTGAAATATACACCCGCTGTCCAAATAATACAACGTCAAAATCCATCCCTGCCGTAAGCAGCAGATGGGATTAGCAGATAGTGGCTATGACCTTAAACAAGGAACATCCAAAGCGTCAGTGTTCCTTCCATAAAGATAAGCTGCACATCCACAAGGAAGGAGAAAAGAATCTTAAGTGCTCTGCTTAGGTCTTGTTTAGAAAACCTGGTTGCTTGCTTACTCTTTTGTTATATGTGTCTCCCCGAACACACTGATGAACACTCGTCTCTCTGTATTGCCTCATAAGATGTCAGAAAGCTGAAATTAGAAGGTCATTGTGGGACTACAATTTTATCCCAGGAAAAGTGCTAATAAGTACTGGGTCCTACATATACCCTTGCACTTAGCACTCACTTAGTTATTCCCCACAAAGGCTCAGTTGTGAACAAATTCGTTTCTGTGTCCAAGCACATTAAGTCAGTCCAAACCATGTAGATTACTAAAACCTCCCACCTTTGGGATTCTTCAATACAGTATCTTCCATCTGACCCCTCCACCACTTAACAAAAACTCATGTAACCACCCCCTCAATTAAATCTTTTTAAAAAGCTTCCAGTTGAAAAGTTTTGATGAAAGAAACAAGAAACCCATACTTCAGATTCCTTGACTCCAAACTTTCAGTTCTCAAAACTCAGTTATTTCTTACTTTTATAAATACACTTACAGGGGCTCTCTTTTGATCTCACACCAGTAGATGAACCTCCTGTCTCAAAAAATTACAGCCTACAATTTACTAAAGTCAAGAATTTCCTTTTATACAATAAATGCTTGTCCTCACCCTTTTCTGTGAGAAACAGGGTTTTGCGCTATCACCCAGATTGGAGTGCAATGGTATAATCATAGTTCTCCGCAGCCTCGAACTCCTGGTCTCAAGCGATACTCCCGCCTCAGTCTCCCAAGTCGCTGGAGTTATAGCCACGAGTTACCATGCCCACCCCCAGCCCTTCGTTATCAATTCTGTTAAGGTGAGAATTCTGTGAAACTGGTTCACTTTTAAAAGTCAGTTAAAAAGACAGCCTTAGTTGGGGTAAAAACCTTCTGGCAAAAGTAAAAATAATAAAATTCAACCCTGAAAAATTATTTGATAGAAAGACAAAGATAGCTTGTGAAGATTGTATTTCAGTTATCAGCTATGGATTAAAAAGAAAGACACACCAACTTACCAACAACTAACGCTCCTCTTTCTGCAAACGCCAGGGCATAGGCTCGGCCCAATCCTAATCAAAAACAAAATAATCAGAAAGTTGAAGAAATGTCAGCATAATTTTTTTGGTCCACTCAACCCAATCCCCATTTAAAGAAATTGGCGAACAATTAATTAAGTTTTAATGATATTCTCAAGCTATCCTATCACTGACATTCTCAACCTATCCACTCTCTTCTGCTTGCAGAGGTTGGAAAGCTTACAACTGTATTTTTCCACCTATTCAACTACCATTTCCTACCATTCTACTTAGCTGCTAGGATGCTGTGAGTTGGGTTCCACCATCTGATGCATCTGCATAAAATTTAGAAGGTGGAAGTGAGACAGAGGCCACCTTACTGGGAGTTCCGGCTGTTGTTAAGAAGCTAATTTCTTGCAAGTTCCTAGTATTCAGAAACTGACTATAGCGGCAGCTTCTTCATTTAGCTCCCTAATCCCTGGATGGCAGCTTCCATGCTTCAGGTCCCTAGTGCCAGTGCTACTTGGGCTGTGGCACACCTCCAATGACAGCCTCAGAGGTATTGCCTCCTCTCATGGATCAAATTCCTATTGTTTCAGAAGTCATTCTAAGAAGACCTGCCTAAAACCTAATTACCTGTATTGAATCCTTCACTGCTGAAAATATCTAGTGGTTTCTGTATCCTACACTGAACCTTGACTACACAGTCATCAAACACAAAAAATACTTAATTCTGACTCAAAGCTATAAGGTATAAATTTATATATCCAAAAAGAAAATATATATATATATATACACACAGTGAGAGAGAGAAAGTTTTGCTTTTTTTCTTTTTTTTTTGAGATGCAGTCTCATTCTGTCGCCCAGGCTGGAGTGCAGTGACGTGATCTCGGCTCACTGCAACCTCCGCCTCCCAGGTTCAAGAGATTCTCCTGCCTCAGCCTCGCGAGTAGCTGGTACTACAGGCATACGCCACCATGTCCAGCTAATGTTTGTATTTTTAGTAGAGATAGGGTTTCACCATGTTGGCCAGGATGGTCTCGATCTCTTGACCTCGTGATCCGCCCACCTCAGCCTCCCAAAGTGCTGGGATTACAGGTGTGAGCCACTGCCCCTGGCCAAGGGAAAAGTTTTACAGTCATAGAGCATCTCAGGAAAATTACATTAGAAACTGGCAATTAGTGGTTACCTCTGGAGAACAGAACTATGTGGCTAGAAACAAGGAGTGGAAGACTTACTTCTGGACTGTTTTTCCGTATTGTTTACATTTTTTAATACGTGTATATTTTTTACATTTTAAGATAATTGATAAATTTCATTGACAAACGAACAAATGTAATTAACAATTTATATTTAGTATAAATTAATCAATAAGTATACAAATAAACTGAGATTCATAAATTATTAGGCCCTTCCAAAAACAACCCAAGGCCAGGAGTGGCGACTCACACCTGCAATCCGAACACTTTGTGAGACAGGGTGGGCGGATCATTTGAGGTCTGGAGTTCAAGACCAGCCTGGCCAACATGGTGAAACTCCGTCTCTACTAAAATCACAAAAATCAGCCAGGCGTGGTGGCGTGGACCTGTACCCCCAGCTACTTGG
This sequence comes from Piliocolobus tephrosceles, assembly GCF_002776525.5. Lineage (NCBI taxonomy): Eukaryota > Metazoa > Chordata > Mammalia > Primates > Cercopithecidae > Piliocolobus > Piliocolobus tephrosceles. The sequence goes on from NC_045437.1 coordinate 170,357,719, forward strand.
GAGGCTGAGGTAGGAGAATTGCTTGAACCCAGAAGGCAGAGGTTGCAGTCAGCCGAGATCATGTCACTGTACTCCAGCCTCCGCAACAGAGCAAGACTCCCTCTCAAACAAAAACAAAAAGAAAACACAGTTTTCCAAAACTAGAAAATTTCACCAAATAACTTATTTTAGAATTTAATCCAAGCAGAAGGATCGCTTGAGGCCAGGAGTTTGAGACCAGCCTGGGCAACAAAGAGAGACTCCATCTCTTGAAAACATTTAAAAATTAGCTGGGCATGGTGGCACACATGTATAGTCCTAGCTATTCTGGAAGCTGACGTAAAAGGATCACTTGAGCCCAGGAGTTCAAGGTTACAGTGAGCCATGATCAGGTCACTGCATTCCAGCCTGGGTACAGAGTAAGACTTTTTCCTCTGGAAAAAAAATTTTTTAAAAACTAATCCACTCTGAATGAGTAAGAGAGAATTTAACCAGTTTATGAACAGCAGGTAAGGTGCTAAGTTCATAACTGCCTAGTCACAACTCATTGTTTCACAAAATCAATTTTGTGGGTTGCAACTAAAATTTATACATAAAACAGAATAGAAAATAAATTTCAGGATGCACTGCCTGTACTACACACTGTATCATGAACTGGTTTTAAATACAGATGTATGTGCATGTGTAAGTGTACTGAGTCCTCGTGTAAAATGTACTGCATACCATGTGTAAGTATGTGTCAAAGGAAGCGGTCCCTATCCTTGAATAATTTTCAGATATAGCCCCTGAAAATGAAAGCCTCCTGAGCGATGGTAAAAGCTTCTTAGAATGTAATCTCTGGACCTCCTGCATGGAAACTATCCAAGAACTGTCAAAAAAGATTTAAAAACACCAAGTGTTGTAAAACACATTATTTACATCAAAACCAAAGTGTAAACAAAATGTTTTCCTAAAAACATTTAGAAAGTATGGGTACACCCAAATACATGCCCATGCACATATAACCAGACAGCTATGGGTATAAAATACTTGGCTACTAATCAATACTAAAAGCATTTTCTGACAGGCAGCATAAGAATCCACTTTATCAATACAGACATGAAAGCACATAGGAATTAACTGACAGAATTCTACAGTTTGCAACGTTTAATATATCACTCAATTCATGCATTAGGGCCTTTCCAGGTATAAGGTACTACCAGTGGAGAATCAAAGGTGCATAATGTCAAGATCCCTGCACTTGGAGGTTACAGAGGTCACCCACTGGTGAGAAACTAGGGTAAAATCTCACTGCACAGCATCTATGTTGGTATGAATGGTTTGTTTTAATTTTTTGTACTTTAAAAAATGGGGTTATTTCACATAACAATTTTCCATTTTGCCGCTCCTGAAATACAGGCAACTTTCCCACTGGCTGGGCCACTTCGGAAGTCTCCGCTCTCCAGTTCCTCACTGTGCCCATCCAACTCCCATTTTCTTTCTCCATCATACGCCTGACCCCTGTGCGCATTTGAGATTACAACCTCTGCCAAGACTCCAGTGGATTTCGAGTACGGTTTGTGACTTGCTAAGCATACAAAGTCCAACGGGGAGGGCTCTTAACAGACGCCCTCTTTAAAGAAGGCCCTCTCACGAACTTAAAAACGGACGACAGAGGGAAACAAACAGTGAACGACTGAATGACTTTTCAGGAGCTGACAGCTCTGCGCTTCAGGGGGCGAATTCCAGCCCCCGCCCCTCGCGGCTTTTCGGTCCTTTAAAACACTAGGCAAAGATCTAAGAGAGTTAATTGCAGGAAGACCAACAATCGATGCCCACAGATAAGCGTCAGGGAGAACTTTCACCCAGTTTTGCAACCAGCAGCCCAGCCCGGCCACTCCCCTAAGTTAGGACCTTGTGAAGCCCACACCGGGGTGCTGGGGAGAAGCAGGCTGTACCTGCCCGAAGGACCAGGTGTGTCTGGCTCTTTCCTCAACAGATTCGGTGCCTCAAGAAGAGCCATTCCCCACCCCACCACCTCAACTGCGCGACCTCAGCTGCGGCTGCGCGCATATCCCGGCCCGAAAAGGGCGGCCAGCAGCGCGAGAGCAAGGCGTGCCACCTCCAACCTTCGCAAGCTCACCTGCCCCCGCGCCGGTGACAAGTACTACCCGCCCGTCGAATCTCAGCGGTGAGCCCATGAATAACGCCTGCAGGGACACACACACAAGCACAAGCAGAGCGGCCGCGCTCGGACTGCGCGACAGGAGGAGGCGGGGAATGGCGGGGGCGGGACGAAGGTCAGTGACTTGCCAATTTCTGGGAGGAAGACCGGCGCAGTGCGCGTGGCTCCCTTGGAATCCTGGGAAATGTAGTTCAGAGTGACTCCAGTAGCTGGAAGGACCTGCCAAAGACTCTGGGCTTGAAAGGACCATTTCTGCGGTTGGAAGCAATGGGAGCTGCTAGGACCTGTGTAAAAGAATAGTCGACTCCGACACCCTGCATTCACCTATTCTCGTTTCATCATTCACTCAGTAAACGTCTTCTGAGTTTAGCTGCTGACCTAGAGAAACAGCCTGCGGCCCCTCTCCTTGGGGCTTCCAGAGATAGTGAGAGGTGATAACATGCTAGCAGCCCTGGCTCTGGGCGCCCCCTCGGCCTCGGCGTCCACTCTGGCGGCGCGTGGGGAGCACTTCAGCCCGCCACGGCACTGTGGCAGTCCCTCCCTGGGCTGGCCGAGGCCGGAGCCGGCTTCCTCTGCTTGGTGGGAGGTGTGGAGGGAGAGGCGTGGGCGGAACCGGAGCTGCCCGCTGAGCTCGCGGGCCAGCGCGAGTTTCGGGTGGGCGTGGGCTCAGCGGGGTCCCGCACTCAGAGCGGCCAGCCGGCGCCGCGGGCCCCGCCGGCAGTGAGGGGCTTAGCACCTGGGTCAGCAGATGCAGACGGTGCGCCGGGTCCCCCAGCAGTGCCAGCCCTCGAATTCTTGCCGGACCTCAGCTGCCTCCCCGCGGGGCAGGACTGGGGGCGGCAGCCCGTCATGCCATGCCCCAACCCTGGGCTCCTGCGCACCCCGAGCCTCCCCGATGAGCGCCGCCTCCTGCTCCGGCGCCAGGTCCCATCAACCGCCCAGGGGCTGAAGAGTGCTGGCTCATGCCTTGGGACTGGCGTGCAGCTCTTGCTGCAGCTGTGGTGCAGGATCCACTAGGTGAAGCCAGCTGGGCTCCTGAGTCTAGTGGGCACTTGGAGAACCTTTATGCCTAGCCAAGGGATTGTAAATACACCAATCAGCACTCTGTGTCTAGCTCAAGATTTGTAAACAAACTAATCAGTACTCTGTATCTGGCTCAAGGTTTTGTAAATACACCAATCCATACGCTGTATCTAGCTAACCTAGTGGGGACTTGGAGAACTTTTCTGTGTAGTAGGATGTGTCTAGCTAAAGGATTGCAAACGCACCAATCAGCATTCTGTGTCTAGTTCAGGGATTGTAAACACACCAATCAGCACTCTGTCAAAATGGACCAATCAGCTCTCTGTAAAATAGACCAATCAGCTCTCTGTAAAATGGACCAATCGGCAAGATGTGGGTGAGGTCAGATAAGGGAATAAAAGCAGGCTGCCAGAGCTACCAGTGGCAACCTGCTAGGGTCCCCTTCTAGCTATGGAAGCTTTGTTCTCTGGCTCTTTGCAATAATTCTTGCTGCTGCTCACCCTGGGTCCACACTGCTTTTATGAGCTGTAATGCACACTGCGAAGGTCTGCAACTTCACTCCTGAGGCCAGCCAGACCACGAACTCACTGGGAGGAATGAACAACTCCACATGCACTGCCTTAAGAGCTGTAACATTCACAGCAAAGGTCTGCTGCTTCACTCCTGAAGCCAGCGAGACCACGAAGCCACCACAAGGAAAAAACTCCAAACACGTCTGAACATCAGAAGGAACAAACTCCAGACACACCATCTTTAAGAACTGTAACAGCGCAAGGGTCTGCGACTTCATTCTTGAAGTCATGAGACCAAGAAGCCACCAGTTCCAGACACAATATCCCCGTGAAGGAAAGTCCCCCTTAGCGATGGTAAAGATTTATCAGTGTAATAATCTCTGCACTTCTTACATGCAAACATCAGGGAACTGTCAAAATGCAGAGTCCTGGACCCCTACTGCTTACCTTCCAAAATAGAATCTCAAGGGACAAAAACATTTTGACAAGTGTTCCTAAATGATCTTGCATTTGTATGTTGAGAACAGTCATAGTTCATGCAACATTTATTGAGCATCTACTAAGTTTTGATAGGGTCCTCGAGCTACTCAGAGTCAGATGGTAAACTTTCAATAACAGTGCAGCCTAAGACTTGTGACAAATGTGTGTAAGTGTGCTAATGGTGTCAAACAGGCCCTGTCCCCGCTGGGGAGAAAGAGGAAAAACTTTCTGAAGGAGGTGAAGCAAGACCTAAACTGGTGCCCCCTACAAAGAAAGAAGGACATTACAGGCAGCACAAACACTAGCTACGTTTGGGGAGAAAGAGGGTGAAGCCACAAAAGTAAGCAAAGCCAGCAAGATCATGTTTAGATATTTGAATTTTGTGCTGAAAATGGTTTTAAGTAGGATTACTCCAGAGAGTGGTCAGAACACATTTACATTATGGAAAGATCACTTTGCCCATTATGGAGGATTGATTGGATGTTGCGGGAAGTCAGGGACCCTGAACCGAGGGACCAGCTTTGAGCCGCAGCAGAGGAACATAAATTGTGAACATTTCATGGACATTTATCAGTTCCCAAATAATGCTTTATGATTTCTTATGCCTGTCTTTAATCTCTTAATCCTGTTATCTTCATAAGCTGAAGATGTACGTCACCTCAGGACCACTGTGATAATTGTGTTAACTATAAAATTTATTGTAAAACGTGTGTTTGAACAATATGAAATCAGTGCACGTTGAAAAAGAACAGAGTAACAGTGATTCTTAGGGAACAAGGGAAGACAACCATAAGGTCTGACTGCCTGCAGGGTCAGGCAAAAAGAGCCATGTTTTTCTTCTTGCAGAGAGCCTATAAATGGATATGCAAGTAGGGAAGATATCGCTAAATTCTTTTCCCAGCAAGGAATATTAATATTAATACCTGGGAAAGGAATGCATTCCTGGGGGGAGGTCTATAAACAGCTGCTCTGGGAATGTCTGTCTTATGCAGTTGAGATAAGGACTCAGATATGCCCTGTTCTCCTGCAGTACCCTCAGGCTTACTAGGGTGGGGAAAAGCTCTGCCCTGGTAAATTTGTGGCCAGACCCGTTCTCTGCTCTCAAACCCTGTTTTCTGTTGTTTAAGATGTTTATGAGGACAATACGTACACTGCTGAACATAGACCCTTATCAGGAGTTCTGCTTTTTCCCTTTGCCTTGTGATCTTTGTTGAACCCTTATCAGTAGTTCTGCTTTTGCCCTTTGTCCTGTTCCCTCAGAAGCATATCATCTTTGTTCTGCTTTTTGCCTTTTGAAGCATGTGATCTTTGTACCTAGTCTCTGTTCTTACACCCCCTCCCCTTTTGAAACCCTTAAAAAAAACTTGCTGGTTTGAGGCTCATGTGGGCATCATGGTCCTACCAATATGTGATGTCACCCCCGGCAGCCCAGCTGTAAAATTCCTCCCTTTGTACTCTTTCTCTTTATTTCTCAGCCAGCTGACACTTATGGAAAATAGAAAGAACCTATGTTGAAATATTGCGGGCAGGTTCCCCTGATAATTGGAGGTGGGCAAGAAGAACATAGAAAAGAATTGGGGGAAATTATGGAGGCCAGAAGTAAGGCAGAGGAAATGTTGAAGAAGAAATGTTGAGAAATACTATATTTGAAAATGGAACTGACATGGACAGAAGGCAGGGAAATTCTGGGCAGAAGAGGGCAGGTGCCCAGCAAGGGCTTCACCCTCAAGCCTGGAATGACAGCCCAAAGTGAGAACATGCATCCCTGTTTTCCCTCTTGAATGCTGCCTTTTCCAAAAACACCTATGGTCCCCCTGCCCCCATCCTGTGCCCATAAAAACCCCAGGCTCTACTGGCAGAGAGGAGAGGAGAGAAGAAACAGCTTGACTTCAGAGGTATGGCTTGATGGCATTGCTCCTGGGGAAGATCACCTTCTCACTCCATCCCCTTTTCATCTCCCCTTTCCACTGAGAGCCACTCTCATCAGCAATAAAATCCTCTGCATTCACCATTCTTCAATTTGTTCCTGTGACCTGAATTTTCCTGGATGCCAAACAAGAGCTCGGGTGCCACAAGTGCGACACTAAAGGCTGTCACACTGGCTCTCTGCCCTCACTGGCAGAGAGCAACTGCCTCACACCAAAAAGAAAGGGCCCACTCAGTTGTTTAACATTTAAGCTGTCAGTGGATGGCAAAGCTAAAAGAGCGCTGTAACACACAGCCGCTGGGGCTTCAGGGGCCTCAGGTACCCCTCTAGACACTGCCAAGGGCCACACAGAATTTTGGTCCTGCATGCGCTGGCCCCGGCTCCTGCACCCACTCACCTGTGCTCCCCCTCCTGTGAGGGGTGGAACGCAGCAGGACCCAATGAGTGGAGTCCACCCCTGCCATAACCAAAGCAGCCAGCTAGTTCTAGATCCTGTGCACTCCAGTTCCTGCCCCCACCCGTGAAGCGGTCAGGAAAATTTCCTGCTTCAGAACTAGTCTTTTTGATTAATTAGATGTAGATATGAGGAAAGAGCAACTGAAATAGTCCCATATTCTTGATTTGAGAATCTAGATTATGATGGGCCATTCATCAAAATAAAAAGTGGAGAAAGAGCAGCTTTGGAGGGGTTATGGCTCCAATTTTAGGCAAACTGCATCTGGGAAGGGAAAGTGAAACTATGGTTAGAGATGTCTAGCAGACAGCTACGGTTCTAGAGCTCTGACAGCTTGGTTTCTGTTATAAATAAATTTCGGTGCCACAAAAGAAATAGCACTTGAATATAAATTTTTCTTTTTTCTTCACAACAAGGCAGTTTACTTCTATAGAAGGTTTCTCTGTCACAGATGGAGCAATGGTGAGCGCACACCTGGAAAGGGGAGGGGAAGGGGTTCTTGTCCCTGGCACACGTGGTCCCTGCTGCTGTGTTGTTCCCCTATTGACTAAGGTTAGTCTACACAGGCTAAACTAATTCCGATTGGCTAATTTAAAGAAAGTGATGGGGTGAGTGGTTTGGCAGGAAAAATGGTTATGGCAGGGAGGAAATCAGAATGAGTCAGGGTGGAGAATGAGCAGGTAATCAGAATGAGACAGGGTGGAGCAGGTAATCGGAAAAGGCTGCTTTACGAGGAAGTTAAGTTTAAAAGTAGAAGGCAAAGAATTGAACACATTGACATATCGATTCTTTTAAAAGAAATTTAGAACTCATATCTAACAACCCCTCCTCTTGCATTTCCTTACAGTTCTTTCTCTTCAAACTTCTTTAACATGTCTTGGCTTAGTTGTTCTGTTGATTTTCCAAAAGAAGGAGCTTCTCTGAATAAGCTGGAGGATAGCTAAGGGAGGATTTAGTAAGTGCCATTTCTATGAACCTCGCGCCAACCCACAGATGCATGGTATGACACAGCACCCAACAAGAATAAGTACACCCATTATGGCTGCAAGGGAAGTAAGAATTGAGGCTATTATTCCTTTCCATTTACCGAACCACTTTTCTAGCCATCCTGTAAAAGAGTCATTTACCCCTAGTTGCTGGCCAACTCATTGGACAGAGCAGTCACACCTTGCAATGCCTTTGTCATACTTCCATTAGGGGTGGCGTTGTTTGGGATGAAGGTACAACATTGAGTTTTAATCATGACACAAACTCCTCCTCTTTCTGCTAATATCATCTCTCAGGCTATGCTATTTTCCCAAGTCATCCCAATTAGTAGCCCCTAATTGCTGAGCTATTCCTTTAACAGCATCTCTAGGGTAGTTATTAAGTCACTGTTGATTGTAATAAATGTAGTTTATCCAACCTACATTTTTATTAATTGTCACCCACCAAAATATTAACTCAAATCCTGCAGCTATTTGATTTTGGGCTTTAAATTGATCTGGTATTCCCCGTGGGACTCCAATTGCGTCTAAATAAGCGTGAGAGTTGAAAGACCCATAAGGGACCTCTCTCACTTTATGATGTCTTATTTTTCCTTCCTCCGGTTGATGAAATGCCAGAGTAAAAGGGATGGCCAATTGAACTAGACCATAAGTACTGCTCTAATTATTTGGCAGAGTATCCAGTAAAGGTCCTCCATAATACCACCATGCAACCACTCAGGGATGAATTAGGGCAGACTGATGGGTCAGCTCTTGGAAGTGCCTGACTTCACTGCATCCTGTTAAGTCTCCAGGGAATGCCAAATTTTTCCCCTTGTCATTGGAGACATGAGGTAACATTGGTTTTGAAGATGGAGGCTGGATGCCCCTCAGGGGCTGACCCACAGGGTGTTGAACTTCAGGAAATAGCAGAGAAAGAGCTCGGCACAATTTGTTATTCCAGGTGGTAGAATCTTGAAAAAGAGCTACCATGTACTCCACGTCCACTTGATTTGAGGACCATCCCAGTGGAAAGGGAACAACCTGGGCCTCTGGCCTGTTGTGCGCACAAGCGTAACAGTGGCTTTTGTTTAAAGTGCGAACGGAACATTTAATCCATTTTAACTAGTCATTGACATCTTTATACCCTCTTTCAATGGCTATGGTTTGCCTTGGGTCTCCTATTTCTACTACTGAGAACTTGCTTTTGTCATTTGGCATGAGGTGAGGCATAGTTCGATTTCATAGGTTTGGGAAAGGGGCAGTTGTAGGAGGTGGAGGAGGGAGAACAAAACACATCTTAAAGAAACCGATAGGATCCTTTCCAGTGACCTCTGCTCCTAAACCATAGAAACGCTTTACAGTGGGGTTAGAGTTGCTAGTGGTAGGAGTAGTAATGGATATAGGCACTGGGTTCGGAAAGGAAAGGAAAAGATAGATAGATTAAGCTTTTCTTCGCTTTAATTTGGTAAGGCTTGATCCAGGAACAATGACCCATGATTCTGATGATAATGGCGCTTATTTGACTCGGGTGTGATGTGTCCATCCCCCTTCTGCAGTATGAACAGCAGTCTCGGTGGTTAGCAGCACAAGGTAGCGTCCTTCCCAGGCTGACTCGAGTTTTCCTTCTTTCCACCCTTTGATGAGAACATAATCCCCAGGCTGGTGCTGGTTTACTGGAAATTCTAGGGGTGGTACCTGTGCTAAAAGACATTTCGTTTTGAGGGAAAGGAAAGTGGAAGATAAACCAAGTATATAATTTCTGAGAAACTGAGCTTTTGTTTTAAATTTGGGAACACCAGCAGCGGACTTTATACTCCTTAGTGCCTCCTTGCTGTGAAATTTCCTTTAGCACCTATTTTTATTAGTTTTTAGACCAAAGAAAGCCAAACACCATTTTACATTTGACAATGCTTCCTGTATGATTTTATACCAGATAAGCTAAAATGTATCTTTATATTAGTGTGTTATTAATGTTAAACTTGATTTTAATAAAACCCTGTAGACATATTTATTGAATTTTAATGTCTGACCGTAAAGTAAGATTTCCATAGACTCTTTTTAACCTTTTATAATTTTGTTAAAGATCAGTTAGTGTTTTAAGAAAAACCCATTGTGCTTTTATTTTAATGTCCAGTTCACAGAAAAACTGCAGGGTACCCCTTTAACTTTAGCTAATATATTTATATACAGAATTTCCTTTACAATTAATGTTTTAAAACTTGCTTAAACCTTTAAAACGAAATAGTTTTTAACCTTTTAATGTAGGTAAAAATCCACATTCTTATGCCACATATTTATAATCCTTTTACCAAAAGTATATTTTACTTTTCTTATACACCTTGCACGTAAAGTGTTTCTTTAATAGTTTTACACTCAGGAGGCCTAATTACTTTTAAATTATACAACATTTCTTGCATAAATTCTCTTTTATAACATTTTTTTCATGACTTTCACAGACAATTCCTCGACGTGCCTCAACTTTCTGACTTGTTGCAAACATCCCTTTCTTTAAACAACCAGTTAATTTATTTTAGGACAAGAATTTACCATATAACATTCTTTTGTAAAAATTTTTGAACATTTTTTATTGTTTCCTTACCTTTATGGTGTTGCTATAGAAAATGTCTGATAATAATCTGAGAGTTATTCATCTTTACTGAGCAATTTTATCTCTGGAACATTTTATAATTTTATCTTTGAAATGTTTATTATAATGTATTTGATGTGGGGTATTTAATTATCCATTCTTTCTTTTTTTTTTTTTTTTTCTTTTTCTTTTTTTTTCTTCACCAGGAGGTGGAGCTTGCAGTGAGCCAAGATCACGCCACTGCATTCCAGCCTGGGTGACAAAGCAAGACTCCATCAAAAAAAAAAAAAAAAAAAAAAAAAGGAGTACATAGAAGCACAACTAGTCTCATTACACAAGATATTTCCCAATTGAGTGTAGGCTCACAGACCCTGGTCAACTGGCACAGTATCACCAGCAACCTGGCAAGCAACCTGACAAGCTCAAACAAGTTTTTCTCTTTTTTCCATTCTGCAAATTATCCTAAGTCACTTGGCTGGCAACTGCAATATAGATCTAAATTGTGTTGGGATCTGGGAAATATCATTTCTGCTTGTGATGACTGCTGCTCATGTTTTCTAAGTATTGTGGGTGTGTGGCTGCTGCTACACGGGTCTTATGCATCCTGTGCTCTTTGGAAAAGTAAGACATGTGAGAGAATTGCAGTTGAGTTCATCCTACTTTGGAGGTGCAAGAGGAGCTAGCATTCACTCTAGTGTAACAGCACAAGATACGGTGATAGCATCCAGTGGTGACCAGTGTATAAAAGGGATGCTTTCACTGCATATTCTCACTTATAAGTGGGAGCTGAACAATGAGAACACATGGACACAGAGAGGGGAACATCACACACTGGAGCCTGTCAGGGCTTGGGGGGCAAGGGGAGGGAAAGCATTAGGACAAATACCTAATGCATGTGGGGCCTAAAACCTAGAAAACAGGTTGACAAGTGCAGCAAAACACCATGGCACATGTATACCTATGTAACAAACCTGCAAGTCCTGCACATGTATCCCAGAACTTAGAGTAAAATAAAAATAAATGAATAAATATTTCCACATTTAAAAAAAGTGGTGGTTTTAATAAAAGCAGTACCGTGTTTTCCATTTTAAACTTACCTCTTGGGCACACAGATCCCTATGCAGGAGGTAAGGTTTGAACATGCATACATTCAGCCTTTATTTATTAAGGGCTTGTATTAGTCTGTTCTCATGTTGCTAATAAAGACATACCCAAGACTGGGTAATTGTAAAGGAAAGAGGTTTAATTGACTCATGGTTCCACATGGCTGGGAAGGCCTTACAATCTTGGTGGAAGGCAAATGAGGAGCAAAGTCACATTTTATATGTCGTCAGGCAAGAGAGAACTTGTGCAAGGGAACTCCCACTTATAAAACCACCGGATTTTGTGAGACTTATTCACTACCACGAGAACAGTATGGGGGAACCGCCCCCATGATTCAATCATCTCCCACCAGGTCTCTCCCATGACACATGGGAATCATGGAAGCTACAGTTCAACATGAGATGTGGATGGGGACACAGCCAAACCATATCATTTCACCCCTGGCCCCTCCCAAATTTCAAGTCCTTACATTTCAAAACCAATCATGCCGGTCAGGTGTGGTGCCTCACACCTGTAATCCCTGCTCTTTGGGAGGCCGAGGCAGGTGGATCACCTGAGGACAGGAGTTTTAGACCAGCCTGGCCAAGATGGAGAAACCCTGCCTCTATTAAAAATACAAAAATTAACCAGGCATGGTGGCACATGCCTGTAGTCCCAGCTACTCAGCAGACTGAGGCAGAAGAATTGCTTGAACCTGGGAGGAGGAGATTGCAGTGAGCCGAGATTGTGTCACTGCACTCCAGCCTGGGTGACAGAGTGAGACTCCATCTCAGAAAAACAAAAAACAATCATGCCTTCCCAACAGTCCCCCAAAGTCTTAACTCATTTCAGCATTAACTAAAAAGTCCACAGTCCAAAATCTCATCTGAGACAAGGCAAGTCCCTTTTGCCTGTGAGCCTGTAAAATCAAAAGCAAGTTAGTTACTTCCCAGATACAATTGGGGTATAGGGATTGGGAAAATAAACCTGTTCCAAATTGGAGAAATCAGCTGAAACAAAGGAGCCACAGAACCCTTGCAAGTCCAAAATCCAAAGGGGCAGTCAAATCTGAAAGCTCCAAAATGATCTCCTTTGACTCCATGTCTCACATTCAGGTCATGCTGATGCAAGAGTTGGGTTCCTATGGTCTTGGGCAGCTCTGTCCCGGCTTTGCAGGATAAAGCCCCACTCCTGGCTGCTTTCACGGGCTGGCATTGAGTGTCTGTGGCTTTTCCAGGCGCACAGTACAAGGTGTCAGTGGACTTACCATTTCGAGGTCTGGAAGACAGTGGCCCTCTTCTCACAGCTCCACTAGGCAGTGCCCTGATCGGGGCTCTGTGTGGGGGCCTCAACCCCACATTTCTCTTCTGCACTGCTCTAGCAGAGGTTATCCATGAAGGCCCTGCCCCTGCAGCAAACTTTGTCTGGATATTCAGGAGTTTCCATACATCTTCTGAAATCTAGGCAGAGGTTCCCAAACCTCAATTCTTGACTTCTGTGCACCCCCAGGCTCAACACCATGTGTAAGCTGCCAAGGCCTAGTGCTTACACCTTCTGAAGCCATGGCCTAAGCTATTCTTTGGCCCCTTGTAGCCATAGCTAGAGCGACTGGGGTGCAGGGTATGAAGTCTCTAGACTGCATACAGCAGAGGGAGCCTGGGCCCGGCCCACAAAACCAGTATTTCCTCCTAGGCCTCCAGGCCTCTGGTGAGAGAGGTTGCTGTGAAGACCTCTGACATGCTCTGGAGAGATTTTCCTCGTTCTCTTGGTGATTAACATTTGGTTCCTCATTTCTTTTCTATCGCATTGTCAGGCTGCAAATTTTCCAAACTTATATGCTCTGCTTCCCTTTTAAAGTTCCAATTTCAGATCATCTCTCTCAAGTTCAAAGTTCCACAGATTTCTAGGGCTGAGAAATGCCACCAGTCTCTTTGCTAAAGCATAACAAGAGTGACCTTTGCTCTAGCTCCCAACAAGTTCCTCATCTTCATCTAAGACCACCTCAGCCTGGGTTTCATTGTTTACATCATGATCATCATTTTGGTCAAAGTCATTCGACAAGTCACCAGGAAGTTCCAAACTTTCCTACATTTTTCTGTCTTCCTCTGAGCCCTCCAAACTGTTTCTCTCTATGCCTGTTACTCAGTTCCAAAGCCACTTCCACATCTTCGGGTATCTTTACAGCAGCGCCCCATTCTACTGGTACCAATTACCGTATTAGTCTGTTCTCATGCTGCTAAATAAAGACATACCTAAGACGGGGTAATTGTAACGGAAAGAGGTTTAATTGACCCACAGTTCCACATGGCTGGGGAGGCCTCACAATCATGGCAGAAGGTGATTGAAAAGCAAAATCATGTCTTACAAATCGGCAAGCAAGAGAGAGTTTGTTCATGAAAAATTCCATTTATAAAACCATCAGATCTCTTAAGACTTATTCACTACCAGGAGAACAGTATGGGGGAAACCGCTCCTGTGATTCAGTTATCTCCCACCAGCTCCCTTCCACGACATGTGGAAATTATGGGAGCTACAATTCAAGATGAAATTTGGGTAGGCACACAGTCAAACCATATCAGAGCTGCCATGGGTCAGGCACTGTTGTTAGTGCTACAAACAAAATAGACAAGGTCCCTGCATTTATAGATCTTACATTCTAGACAGAAAAGAGAGTTGATAAATAAATAATTCCAGATAACTGCAAGTGCTAAGGGAAAATGTTTATTAATTTAACAGATGTCATTATTTTCTTTTTTTTTATTATTATTATACTTTAAATTCTAGGGTACATGTGCATAACGTGCAGGTTTGTTACATATGTATACTTGTGCCATGTTGGTGTGCTGCACCCATCAACTCGTCAGCACCCATCAATTCGTCATTTATATCAGGTATAACTCCCAATGCAATCCCCCCCCCCCCCCCCCATGATAGGCCCCGGTGTGTGATGTTCCCCTTCCCGAGTCCAAGTGATGTCATTGTTCAGTTCCCACCTATGAGTGAGAACATGCGGTGTTTGGTTTTCTGTTCTTGTGATAGTTTGCTAAGAATGATGGTTTCCAGCTGCATCCATGTCCCTGCAAAGGACGCAAACTCATCCTTTTTTATGGCTGCATAATATTCCATGGTGTATATGTGCCATATTTTCTTAATCCAGTCTGTCACAGATGGACATTTGGGTTGATTCCAAGACTTTGCTATTGTGAATAGTGATGTCATTATTTTCTAGGCATTTTCGTAGTATTTTACAAATATTAACTTATCTGATTTCATAACAACCTAAAAAGTAGATGCTATAATTATCCTCACTTTCAGATGAGAAACCGTTGCACAAAAAGGTTAAATAACCACTAGCGTATAGTGAAGTGAGAATTCAAACCCCAGTGATTTTTGCCTAAAACAGGATAATTCGATTCAAAAGAGACTGGAAGCAGAGGCAGGGAGGGGAGGTACAAATCTACAGAAGGTATCTTGGAAAGGCTTACAAGGAAGTGAATTTTGAGCTGAGACCTGAATGCCAACAAGGAACCAGTCAAGCAAGGATTAGGACAGAGCCTTCTGGGCAGAATGAACAGCACACACAAAAGCTCTGTGGGGAAAACACCTTGACTTCGTGGTCCATGAGGAGGTCAAAGAAGTGGACAAGGACCAGATTGGTGGAGCCTTGTAGGCAACAGTTACGAGTATGGATTTTCTTCTAATTATAATGGAAAGCCCTTGAAAAGCCAGGGAGTAAAATAATCTGATATGTAAAACTACAAATTTCATTACACATACTTGTAAGAATGTATGTGCATAGAGAAAAGCCCAGGGAGAGGCATACCAACTGATAACAGTGGTTAGTTCTGGAGATGTGTTCAAAGAGACTTTCACTTTATCTTTTCACATGAAAATGTACTTGTGTAATTATACAAATGAATAATTTTTAAAACAACAAGTTATGCTCCTTAAAATATCATGTGTTGCATAGCATAAAATCTACTCAGTTGCAAACAGATGCAGCATGCTAAAGAAAATGCAATATTGTGCAGCTTGTGTAGCCTGAGTTGTATGATGTGTATCTCCCTTAGAGAAACCACAAGCAGCCATGTGTATTGCATAATGAGCCAATCAGCTTAGGAAGCAGAGAAGTTGGGAGTCCTGAGGAGAAGCATACTAAGTAAAGCTGCATGCTGAGGCTGAGAAATTGCAATTTAGGAATAAGAACTTAGCTGGTTTCTCTAACTGGAAAGCCATGGATGATCTGTGCGTTGTATAAACTATGAAAACCACTTTCAGTGAAAAGTTGAGCTACTGCCAGCATTTTGTGTCTTTACAGAATGTACCCGATGAAATGTGCATTAGGAGTAAAACTGGCTGACCTCATTCACCTATTCCTTTGACACTGAAGCCACTTGGGATTCACCATCCACTTTCACAATTTTGTTATGTTCAGTCTTCCAACTTCCTGTTCATAACCCCTCTTTTATCACTTAGTTTATTTCCTGCTGTCTTGTTCTCCACCTCAACTCGTTTTATTCTGCTTAGAGACTTCAGAATCCATGTGCATTGGACCCACTGAATTGGACCCATCCAATACTTGTATCTGAGTTAATGCTCTCATTTCCAGTGACTTTTCAAATTTAAACAACAGCTAGAACTCTCGCCCATGCTCACACCCTGAATGTGTTCATTACCAAGAACCTTACCACTTCTGAAATCTCCTGTCCGAATGTCCTGCCTTTCTAGCACAAGTGCTCCCACTGCAGAAGTCTCCAGCACCATGACCTCCAGTGCATCCTTGGCACTCCTAATACCCAGGCCCTTTTCTGTCTTACTTTCTTGTCTTGCTTAGACTCTATGATCCACCATTACAGTCTACAACCTTGCTTCTCTTTTTCTTCTATCATGCTTTCCTAGAAAACTTTGCAGTTTTCCAGTTTAAAATGTTTTCTAACTTCTAACCTTTCTTTCTTGATGCATGAGTTATTTACAAATTATCTTCTTAATATCAAACAAGGAAATTTCCTAGTAATCTTTTTGTCAATGATTTTGAACTTAATACATTATTATCAAAAAACATTCCCTGATTTCAAGCCTTTTAAATATAAGGAAGCTGGCTTTATGATCCACCATACTGTCAATTTTAACTGGGATTCCATGTATACTTGAAAAGAATGTGTATTTGCAGTTTTGGGCTCAGGGTTCCATATGTGGTCATTAGGTCAACTTTGCAGATCATATTGTTCAAGTCTTCTATATCCTTACGGATATTTTATCTGCTTGTACTATCAGCTACTAACAGAAATGTGTTTAAAATACCCCACTATGATTCAGGGTTTTTCTAAATCTCCTGTCATTCTTTCCATTTTTTGCTTTATATACATTTGAAGGTTTGCTATTTTCCTGTCATCCACTTCATACTACAGAAGACCAGACCCCAGGAAAGTATCTACACCCTCCCGAGGAACATGAGGACCTTAGCAGGTTTACTCTTTTAAATTCTGGAGAAATTGTCTGTTTGGTGTTTCACTGGAATACAATCACCATGGTCAAGGCGTGTCTTGACAAGACAATGCTGAGTCATAAGCTAATTCTTTAGGGCAAGATCTAAGACTGTCAGCTTGCACAGAAAACGTGGAGAAATTCCTCAAAAAAAAAAAAAGTGGACTACTGTTTTGCACAGACAATACATTTTTACTGCAACCGGCTTTTTACAATTGTAAATAGACAGCATGACAACTCTTTGAAGTTAGCGTTAGCAACTCGGATTCAAAACAGTAGCCAGTCCAGTGTAGACCATGGGAGGGGCCTAAGTATTTAACATAGATTAGCAGAGAATATAGAATCAGAAAATGCAAGAAAAGTTCTGGAATGAGTGATACAAGTTACTTTTACTTAAAAGTCACACCTCAGTTTGAATTTCAACACCTTCCCTATCTATATAAACATGTATAAATTATTTACCTACTCTAATCCCCTTCTGAAAGATATAATTTCAGTGCCTAGTAAATACTCACTGCTCAGTAAAGGTTAATTTCCTTCATAAGGAGGGAGAGTTTCCTCTAGGACACCACAGTGATTGTAACTTTATATTCATAGATGATTGGACATATTTATGCCTAATTATGCATAGAGCTCAATTATAAACTATGGGTTTAATCCTTCTCATCTAATTCTCAGTTTTAAAGAATCTCTTCAACATTTGGATATGAGAGGTGGCTTAATAGGTGTACTAGTTATTATTGCTCTTTAACAAATTACTCCAAAACCTAGACACTTAAATCACAAACATTTCTTTATTATCTCAGTTTTTGTGGGTGGGAAATCTGTGCATAGCTTAGCCAGATACCTAAAGCTTGCAGTCTCTCAAAATGTGTCTCACAAGGCAATCAAGGCGTCCACTTCAACTGCAATCATTTCAAGTCTCATCTGGGGGAGGACCCACTCTGAGTTCACTTCTGTGGCAATAGGCAGACCTCAGGTCTTTTCTGGCTGTGGGCTGGGGACATCAGTTCCTTGCCACCTGGACACTCCATAAAGCCACTCACAGCATGCAACTCGCAATTCAGAGTGAGCAAATGAGAGAGCAAGAGAATACTCCCCCCAAAAGAAGCCACCAGCTTAAAACAAAAATAGACTTTATGTTTTAGAGCAGTTTTAGGTTCATAGCAAAATTGAGCAGAAAGTGCAGAGTTCCCATATACACTCTGTTTCCCTCACCACACACACAAACTCTCCCACTATCAACATCCCTACCAGAGGGGTACATTTGTTACAATCAGTGAACCTACACTGACATCATTATCACTCAAAGTCCATGGTATACATTAGGGACAAATGTGTAATAACATATACCCATCATTATAATATCACACAAAGGGCCACGTGCGGTGGCTCAAGCCTGTAATCCCAGCACTTTGGGAGGCCAAGACAGGCGGATCACGAGGTCAGGAGATCGAGACCATCCTGGCTAACACCGTGAAACCCTGTCTCTACTAAAAAATACAAAAAACTAGCCGGGCGAGGTGGCGGGCGCCTGTAGCCCCAGCTACTCGGGAGGCTGAGGCAGGAGAATGGCGTAAACCTGGGAGGCGGAGCTTGCAGTGAGCTGAGATCCGGGCACTGCACTCCAGCCCGGGCGACGGAGCGAGACTCCGTCT